>NC_083462.1:26438861-26571361 GCF_030014155.1 Tachysurus vachellii | reverse complement strand
TGCTGTCTCTTTCTCACCCTCAAACACTTAATAACATTCACAGCATGTCACACCTACTGCTATGTGGACTTTTAAATTAGGCCTGGTATTAATGTGATTGCTGTGACTCCAACAGATTTTATCAGCTTGATGATAAAGTGCTGCGTAATGGACTTGTCTGAACTGGGTGACTTAAGGTGTGTTTAGACTCCTGTCAGAAGTTTGAGCATTGAATGCTAAAACCAAAATCTATCTGAATACTAGCCCAATTTCTGGGGGCTGTTGGGGGATTGTGGAGCCAAAGCCTTTGACCCATGATTTATGTGTTTAGTTCTTCAGTGTGGTAACATTTCAGTCCAACAGTTTTATAGGTTTTTGGGTTGTCTTTTCTAAAGAAGAATTTTAAAGGCAGGTTGGAAAGAATCACTAGGATGGGTGCCTGGGGTACCGAAAGATTTCACATCCAGGCTATGTGTGTAATTGAAGCAGCAAACAAAAACTTTTTAATACTTAGAATTTCTATAGCAGCTCATTCAGAGTTCCGTCACCTGACTGCACTGTGATTACTGCTGCCAGTGCCAAGACCACCAGTGTTACAATTGGTGCTAACAATAGCAAGAAGTCAGAACGATCAGCCTTCATTTCTCCAAAGCATCTACTGATTATATTTCTCCCGGATCTCACGTTTTTCATCAGGCCCAGTTTGCTTGCGTCGCTATATTCACATGCAGTGCAGTTTGTTACAGTCTCGAAACACATTTCTAGGGACCAGAATGTTCCCTAGAAATGTTGAAAAGAAAATTAGTTGGTATGTTGTGCCACAGTGTAGCTACCTATCAAACGTCGAGTTTTGATTCGGTCCGTCGCTGCCACTTATTTTCCACTTATTTGCATATTCGTTTTTTTGGGTCACTAAAACACAAAGGTTGACAGGAACTTTTACTTAGCTAGTGAGCTAGCTCATACATTCATGATAATGATTAAACATGATTAAAGAATCTCGAGCCAAAAGGCTTTATTGATATAAATGCCAGTCTGGTAGGATTACTTATGTCCTTGTCTATCTATGGGTTATTAATTCAAGTTTATTTAAAGTGTACTAAATTCACTCCATCTAATTGCCTTAAGTCATTTATTATTTGTGGTTTTGCTGGTGTCCTTGAGATATGCGTGTATATTTAGTATATGTATATGTGTGGAGAATACTGGGTCTCTGAGCAGTAATGGGATGTAGCTGGATGTAGAGAATTAATATCCAGCATGCAGCGGGAGGGACAGAACTGCACAGCTTCAAAGCTATTTCCAGGCATTATCTTCTGGAAGCATGACACTTTTGCCAAAATGTGCTAATAATAATTTCCACCAAATGTTTTCCCACTGTTTAATAAGTTTAAGTGCTGAAGCATTTTTGGCAGGTACTGAATGGGAGGGGGGGGGTCAGGGCTAAATATTTCTGGTGCCGCATAAAATATTCATGCAGTGGCTCTTTTAATTATTACAAAGTGCTGTGCTATTCCAGGCAAAGGATTCAGACACACACGGACTTGCACGCAAACTTTTACATCACCTGTCAGAGGCTGTGTTCTTGTGGTCTTAACAATTACCATGCATTATTTAAGAGTGGAAGAAAACTCATTTCCTTGCACAACACTGGACCCAATTCTTCTTTCTTTTCTGGTAATGGGCGCAGAGATTGGGGGTTTCCTCATCACCTTACGCGTCACCAAAATGACCGACAGTGATGGTGTGTGTTTCTGTTCCTTTTAACAAATGTAAAGTTTTGTTGCAGATTTGCTTTTCATGTATTCAGTCTTTAGACTACTGTACTTACGCATTCGGCACTAGTACAAACACGCCTTAATAACGAGCTGACTTGTTTATTCCAGACTTCTTATGGAACCACTTCACGTCCTCCAAGAGCTCAAGTTTATGGAAATACAAAACATACAAATATTTTCATTTCCTCTGGAATAGCAGGGAAGCTTGCCCTATATACACTCTGCCAAAGCAAGACATGACTAATTGCTGTGTTTAGGAAGGTGACATTTTATAAATGAAGCTTCAGTTCGAAGAAGCAAAATGCATACTGTTCATTACAAATGGCTGTATTCGAAAACTGAAGGGATTTTATTCAAATAACATCCAACCATCACTATTAACCTATGAACACATGCTATTGCACAGTGTGCGCATGCATGCATCCTTGATTTCACCTATTAATCTCATGTTCTTTCTGTATTCTCTTGATTGCTCTGTGTGCCTTTGAAAATAGCAGAAAAACCATCAACACTGTTGCTCATTATATTTACAGTCTAAAGTCTGTAGAATGTCTAAACAACCCACCCACCCTTTCCCCTTGCCCTCAAACCACACACACACACACACAACCTTGAACTGAGCTTCCTTCGATTATCATACCTCTTCAGCAGAGATTCACAAACACTGATCTACAGGATTTATTGTTTTTCAATCTCACAAACCATCTGGTAAACATTCGTCTCGATGCTGTACACTCAGCTGGTGACTTTATTAGGAATGTCTGTACAGTGCATAAAGTCATGCAGATACAGGTCAAGAGCTTCAGTTTATGTTATCAGATTTTAAACAGGGGAAACATTGTGATCTCGCTGACGTAAACTGTGACATGGCGCTCGGTGCCAGACACTCTTGTTTGAGCTCTGCTTATCTCCTGAGATTTTACAACTGTCTCTAGAGTTTACATTGAATAGTGTGGGGAACAACATCCTGTGAGCGGTTGTTCTGCAGGTGGAAATGCCTTGTTGATAAGAAAGATAAAAGAAGAATAGCCAGACTGGTTCAAGCTGACTCTTCAGCAGGAAAGTGAGCAGAAAAGCATCTCAGGAGAAAACTTCCAAGATTTTTTTTATTCATCCATATACCCCTTGTTGGGCTTTTTATGTGTATGCTGAAAGTCTAAATAATCCACTTGGCAATTTAATAGTTATCTCTCAGTAATACCACTCGAAAGCAGGTTTTGCTCTGTCTTTTTTTTTTCTGTCTTTATTAATATTGCTCTTGATTTTTACACATGCAGTAGAATGCTAAGGCATGTAAACAGATGTTGATTCATTGATCTGTTCTGTACATGTCATGACACATATTAAGGTCTTTAACATCCTGAAATCTGTTCTACTTTGCCTTTTTCTAGTACATGGTTTCTTAATCGCAGCCGCCCTTCTGCTCACATTTGAAGGATATACTATGGTGCCAGATGACTCTGCCAGATGTTGTGCAGACATTTGGACAGTTTTTTTTTTTTCTCTTTTTTCCCCTATTTTTTTCTCAATTTTTGTCTCTAAATGAAATGACCTTTAACTAATGTTTATTGGATGCACTTGCGTGCACCTTGGTAATCCTGGTAGACATACTGTATAAAGCACAATGTTCCATATTACATGAAAATATCCTGGATGGTACTTGAACAGAACAGAAGCCGCAGCAACGTGTGGCGTCGTTTGCGTACTCGCCTAGCGATCTCATAGGTATCTCATGTACATATGGAGGATTTAACATGACCTCCACTAGATGGCACATCAGAGCCAAAACCTCCCTGTGTATCCAGTTTTCAAGAAGAACTGTAAAATGTTTGAATGGTTTTATGCACAGTAATGTTGACCAGTTCTGTTTAAAAGATTGTTTATAACATTCCATCTTTGTTGTGACTTGTCATGTGCTGCATTGCAAAACAGTCCTTTCAGTATGTTTGGAATCTACACAAGCTCAAGCATTAACTAGTCTCCCTATTACAGTCAGTGTTAGTACTCGACAATGATCAATAATAGTGCATAAGTAAAATATTTGAGACTAAGCACTTCTTTGTTTGGTGTAAGTAGACTTTTTATTGTTCATTACCTTAACTTAGTTCAGCGTCTCAGGAAAGTGAACGAAATGAATGAATAGCTCGATAGAATTCAACTCCCACTATTTCACAATGTCATCTTTATAGTTAGAGCAAAGTTTCTAATATTACCTTGTAAAATAAAAGAACTAAACAAAGAAGAGAATGTAAGATTTTACCCCCTTTTTGTAATCAACCAACACCTAGTTTGGGAGCCCCCAGGCTCATAGCTTACATTTATTGAAGTGGCTGGGATTTTTATATTCTGGTTGTATTTGACTGGGTTTTATGTTCCAGCCATAGTGAAGCATAATACCATGGTAATGATACAGTATAAGTCATGTATTTTATTTATTTGTTATGAATTACATTCTAAATAAACCAGACGTAACAGTTTGTTTTTCCCGTGAAATATCGTTCGATGCCAAAATGGCCTCAGCGTTCCTTTGCACCGAAAATTTCATTAGACTCGTGCTTGTTACATGGCTTCCTAGTTGCAACATTTATTTCCTTTAACACATTCAAAGCCTTTCATGAATCGTTCTTTACACAAGCATCAATATTCTGTTTGTCCTGCGTTTTGTTTGTTTATGATTTTAGCACTGATATAATCTACCATTTATTAGTACCCCAATAAAGAGTTTTCTTCAAGGTTTCCCCTCAGTGTTGCATTTTCCAGTTGTTTTACTGCTTTGCTCTCAAGCAGGCTCATTCTTGTGGTTGAATACACACAAAATGGCTCTGCTTTTGTAGTATTAATTGCACCTTATTAGTGAATGATTTGCTGCAGAGTGGTCTTTGAAGCCAGTTACCTTCATTGTTGCCATGTCTCTAAAATGTCACATCAGATTATGCATGTGTGGTCACCTAACCTCTGTAACAAAGAAGCGAATAGCCTAATTTAATTGCTGCCTTTCTGTCTCTCAGAAAGTCGCCTGGTTCAGCTTCAGTTCAGTCTTTTCTTGTTTGCTTCATTTGAAGTCCATCTCCATTCATGGTCATTTATCAGGCAGTTACGTTAGAGATTATTATGCTTGCATCAGTGGATGTACTAGAAATGCTGATGTGTAGTGTACATATTGGTATTGGCTGCATGAATCATTAATGTAGTTAATGCCTAGTTTCATCCGAGACAGACTGATGCACTCCGAAGCAATTCACTGCATGTTATGGGGCTAAAATGGCTTTGCCCTTTACAAAAGTCGGCCTAATGTCATTGTTGATGGAAATATCAACCTTTTTGTGAGACTGTGTCTTGCAACAATTAAATGGGTCAGATATTTCATTGTAAACTTGGGTTGATTTTTATCTGGAGGAATTGCACCCACATTATGAAGTGCCCTGACTGCTTGCAGGAGTGCCTCTGATGCTCCTTTAACAATGTAGGTCTTCCATGTTGCGTTTATAAAGTTAAGGTTGTATTATACCTGGTTTTAGCTACGTGTATTGATATGCAGGATTGCCGGCACTCGTATGATGCAGTCCTTTGGAGTCGTTGATTTATTTATGTCCTTGGGTAACTAACACGTCTGGTGCAATACCAGTATAAGTAACCTTAAATCCTTGTGTGAAACTAAAACTAAACAAACTAGTGTTGTGTCTGAAATCACATACTAATGTACTGTTTTAGACTAGACTGCATTGCATCTAATCCCCAGAAGAATATATTAACAATGCTGGTTGTGTTGACCCTGCATTTGCTTGCACAAGCAAAGACGTGTATTTGATATAATTTTAAATAAACCATCATTTGGTCAAACCTTTTGTCAGACAAACATTTGGCACAGTTATGGTTTTACAGATGGGCAGATACAATTTTTTTTTTTTTTTGCTTCTTGCTCTACCTTTCCACATTTATTGACACCTGTTGGTATTCGCATCTTCCGAGGAGCCAAATATCTCTCTTTACCATCAGCTTTCTTTTTCCTTCAACTTCCCTCTTCCATTCACATGTCTTTTATTACATTTAATGGGATAATTTAGTGCTTCACATTCAACCTTTCAGAAAGAACAGATGTAAAAATAAAAAATTAAAATGAGGGGGGCTAGAAATTGTAGAATAAAACGAAATGTGATCTGTCTTTATATGGAGTGCAGTGTGCTTTCAGTTACTCAAAGTCCACTAGGAAATGCTGGTGGCACAAAGAGGCAAATTAGCAGAGTCTTTGTGGGTGCTGATTTATGGAGTACATCTGGGCTTGTCTTCCAGTGTTTTCAATTAGAATTTGAAACTGCCTCCTGTGGTAAGCAGTGCATTTCCACCAGATCCCTCTACTCTGACCAATTACACAGCAGACAGGTGGTTCTAACATATTGGTCCCTTCCCTCACAGCTCATTTTTCTCCCTTGTGTTTTGGAACACGGAGTGCAAGCTCTCCAGTGCCGACTAACTCCATTTTCCCCAAATCCCGATTATGAAATTGATACCAGACTAGAGTGACTAGTCAATCATCCCTAATTAGTGGTTTTAATATGGCTTTCAGTCTCTTGAATGAACAGCACATTTACTGTGTGATAGAGAGTCCAATTTGTCAAGAAAATCGAGCATGTCTTGGACTGAAAATCTTCTGCTTGTTCACAGGTAGCATAAAGCGCAAGGTTCGACGCCGGTCAATTTGGGAGCGGGGCATCATCAGGAAAAAAAAGAGCAGCAAGAAGGAGGAAGTAGAAGATGATGATGAGCCAGAGGAAGAGGACTGTGCTGATGACTCGACCATTGCTGGCCAGGGTAATGGCAGTCCGGCTCAGGATGAGTCGTCCTGTGACGCCATGGAACCACAAATGGATAAGGCGCTTCCCCAACCCAACGGATATTCTCTGAGCACTGAAGAGGAGAACTCCAGTGAAGCCACTGCAACTCAAGAGCCTCAAGGCCAAGATAAAGCCAATACACCAACCTTTAAGAACCCTCATTCTCTAGAGGTGAAAGAGGCACTAGTGCACTCAGAGCCCCAAGTGTGTGTAAATGGAGACGAGTCAATGGACAGTATAGACAGTGAAGCCAATGAAACGGAATCAGGGAGTAGCAAAAAGGTGGTCGCAGCTTCTTTCAGCAGAGGGGAACAGACTGGATTGGAAGATGTGTCACAAGAATGCAAGGAAAATGAATGCACACCAGTAGCAGATGGAGCTGCTAGTGATGGAGTTCATGAAAAAGAAGGTATGGTGCTCTCAGGTAGTGCGAATGCATGCAGTATATTCAAGCATCAAATCAAGTGCCTCTTTCTCCTACTGTACCACTCCTCGTTCTCTCTCTTTCTTTCAAGTATACTTACAAGCAAACGTGTCATAAGTAGAAGGTTGTAGAATGTAGACAAAGAACAAATTGCCTTTGCATCGAGAGAAAACGGTTTGTCATAAAATATTTACGAGTGAACATTTTATATATGACGTGAACGCTCAGAAGTAATGACTAAAAACAGCTGCATTGTACAATGTTTACCAGTAGAACTTTATACCTAGAAACAAAAAGACAGAGAGAGAGTATTTTTATTTATTTATTTATTTATTTATTTACCTACTTATCCGAAGTGCACTCATTCAGCAGAGCAGAAACACCATGTTTCTGTTAAAGTTAACAGCTTTAATCACTGTTTTCTTCTGGCAGCTGACACATTATTGTTGCTGGAGCTTTGTCTGCTCAGGGTTACACCGTTAAAGCAAATCCTTATGGACATGTCCTCTGTTATAGTAACCTAAGGATATTTTGTCCTTGTCAGTGCAGGTTAGATACCACATGTATCTTTGTGAATATTGGTGTAAGGTTTTATCTGTTTTCCTTTTTGCAGGTACCATGAAAGAGAAGGAGTGTAGAAGAAGCCAATCAGAACAGAAGAAGGAAGTTCTAGCGGAGAGGCCAGAAGACCCCCCACAGCCTCCGCCTCCACCTGCTTTAGTAGTAGACCATCATCGACTCGAGGTAAAACAACTAACGATGACGTAAAAAACACTAGAAATATCCCAAAACTTTGAAATATGTTGGTACCTACAGTGATGGGTAACTGAAATCGGCTTCAATTTGTTTATCTTACAACTCTAAGAATTTTTATATATATATATATATATATATATATATATATATATATATATATATATATATATATATATATACATGGACTGCAAGACTTGAAATATAACCAAGACTTTAACCATTGACACAACTTTGATTTGATGACGTATACTATCAGTGTTCCTCATGTTTTTTACATCCCTGCAGTTCTGGTTGAGAATCTTGTTTCTGACAGAACTTGGTTTTTGCCCAGTGAATTAACTGGGGTTCGAACTGGAACCGCCGGCTACTGCCTCTTTACACTTAACTTGTATAGTCATTCTTCAGAGAATTTTATTGAATTCATTACAAATGTCAAGACAGGCAGATTTGCTGGATCTATATCTATTCAAATTTTATTGTTAGACCACAAATACTGGTGTTAATCTTTAATGGTAATCGTAGGTGCAGTATTGCTTTTATTACACATATCTGTTATTATTCACTGCTGTCACGTTAGGCTCCTTAAAGGATCTCATTAAATATATCGAGCTCAAGATGTATATATTCAGTAGTTAAACATCTGTATCTCCAGCTTGTATGGATACCGTGTGATACTTTCTGAAATGGTGAAAACCAGCCATCATTACAGTAATCATTTTAGCGGAAACACTCATCAGCACTGACGTAGTGTCATCATTTCCTCTTTACGTCATTTTTATCGTTTCCGCTCACAAGCACTGTCTGCTTTTATATTGTGCCATTATATTGTGCCAAGTCTTCCACTATGCCGTTCTGTTCACTACGTGCAGATTGTTTTCATCATGGCTTTCCACTCAGTAATGTATACGATAGGAGGTGGACCATGGAAATGTAAAGGACAAGGCACAACCTGTAATATTTAACACATGCTTTGTAAAATGCACACCATGCTCTTTAGTTGCAGGTTAGCTAGTTGATTGGCAGTGAGAGAAGCATGTCTATTATAGTTTTAAATCCAGCAAGTGCAGTTACACAAGTGCCATTTGGAGTGACTACTTATGTTCTGCTCAGATTATGTGCCAGACTGTCAAAACAGTGCTATGGAACAAAGAGGAAAGTGAAGTCAGCCTCTGCACTGGTTATCACGTTCTTATTTTCCTGCACAACCGCTCTGAGGGTTTCCGTCAGGACTGCCGCTTCTTGCATGGATTGATGGTCCTCAGCACCGCTTCATGCACCTTTTGCCCAGTGAGCTATGAGCGCTGAGCGATGTGAAGGCTTTTGGTAGTGTTCAAGGAGTTTATTTATTTATTAAAGGAAGAAAAAAGCAGATATCTTAAAGAAACAGATCGTGAAGTGACGGGGCTGTGAATAATTGCTTTTTCGTTCCTGCCTTATGGAACAAATTGAATTTCCGGTGAAGTGGGATGAGAATTGCCGTTTAAACAGAATCTTCTACTGGTTGCGTTGGCAAACTGCCTGGCACATATTAAAAATGGAAACCAAGCTATTACCTTGCATTTAATTTATATTCATAAACCATTCCTACAGATTCATTACTATTAACATTTTTTTTTGCTAAATAATAATGGGGCAAGTGCTTGATGATCAAGACCCAATTTCCTCTCTGATTTATTTTTTTTGTATTCACTAATAACTCTACATTTGCATATACTTTAGAAAGGTCGCATAGATGTGCTGTTTTGCTCATTTGCTGAATATTGAAAATTTAGGTTGTTTTGCCCTTGGTTTTTCATTTTTTATAAACAAAACGACTCTTCTGAAATTTATCTCTGCACGATATTACACCAGCACAATGCCAGTGGTTTTGTTCTAAATTATATTATATTACCCGACCAGTCGAACATAATTAGTATGATTTAATATAATCAATTAGTATAAAATAAAATCCATCGCTGTATGTTATGTATGCACTAACTATAAACAATTGTATATTTAGCATCAGTTAACTGTTTTTTCAACAATGAAAATGATAATCTTGAATAATTTAGTTTGTAACTGAAGAAAAGAAAGGGACAGAATATTTATTTTTTTCAGACTTATAACAAAGTCTAACACTTTATAAATATTGTTAATGGAAATAATGACTAGAAAAGCATAAATAAGCATTGGATAAATCCAGATCCACCGCAGCCCACCCATCTCTCTTAAGGTCATTAGTATCAGGATGTTTTCACCACCAGTTTGTGAAAGGTTCTATAAAGGTTTGTTCTATATATTTCTTTTACTGCAGAATCTCCAACATATCCATTGTCCACCTGAGCAATTGTTGCTGTCGACAAGCTGTTTCCTACTGTAGTAATAATAATAATAATAATAATAATAATAATAATATTACAGCCTTCATTCCTCTTCCTGAAATGGGGGAAACACTCAATTTCTTGATCTTTAGCTGTCTATTCTGGACAAGTGCATCATTTATCATGTTTTTTGGGTTAACTGAGGAAAGAAAAGATCAGAATCTCTCAGGCCTAAATGAGGGGATTTATTGAGATACATGCTGTAATGCTGCACTCTGTTAGAAAGAGACTGTTTTTGTTTATTTTACATAAATGATTAGGGAATTAAGAACAGAAAATCCTTATATAAGGCTTAGCAAGAATCGTATTGTTGACTTGTTTCAGTCCCTTTCTGTTTTTCTCATTAATAATGATGTAATGCTGAGGAATTTTGTTTCTCTTGTCTGAAGAGAATAGAAGCTTATATTGGCGGTTATGCTATAAAGTGCATTTTCGTCTCTCATACAAAAGAAAGTGCAGTATCCTTGGAGCAGTTGGTGGTGATTGGTGCAGCCACAAGAGGACAGGCTCTAATCCAGCTGCAGGCTCATTCCCTGCTTTTAACCGCTGGGATTTAAGCTCATGATCCCACAGGCACAGGTTCTTAATCACAGAGTTACACAATTACAAAATGTGCTTTTTCACTGGACACGGCCGTGTAGCGCGGGACAATAACAAATCAGTAATTCACAGTTGGTTGTCAAGTTATCATTCAAGTGTGAGAAACAGCAATTTAAAACAATATTACTAAACAAAACACAAGCTAGATGCTGTATGGCACTGAAATCCTCACTGGTCATATAGTAGCTGATATAAGTAGCCTTTTATTTATTTTTTATTATTACTACTACAAAAGGCATTATGAGAATTATTATAATTATTTGGAGAAAACAAATCCAGTTTCCATTGTATGGTATCCTTGGTGGTGATTGAATATTAATTTATTTGTTTGTTTATTTGTTTTATTTATTTATTACATTTTTTGTTATTAATTTTTATTATATAAATTCATGTTAAACAATCCAATTATTGAATCTCACATTCTCCTCATTGTGCATGTGTCTAGTCAAAGGCACAATTTTGAGAGGAAAAAAAAAATCTGGTGCTGATGGTTATGTTTCTGGCTAGTTCTGAATTGTCATTAGCAATTGTCCTGTGTTACACCAGGAAACAATGCTGTAAGAGAATAATTCTTATACTAGAGAACTGGAGTCCAGCAGTGCTGTTTAACTATTTAACTGTGTTTTGACCTTTTAAGAACCGGATTCCAGCGTTCTAAAGTAGTGCCTTCCCCTCATTCCCTTCATTTTCTTTCCCTTATTCAGTGACCTAAGAACACTGAGCAAAAGATCCCATTCACGGCAGTACAATAATTCATGATCTACACAAGTGAAAGTTTAATACATGCATTACAGCATAAACTGTGCAAAATGTCATAAGTAAAATTAAGAAAGAAAGAAAAGTGCAGTTTGTACTCAGATATACGTATAAAATACATCTCTTTATTTGCTTTATAAAGCAATGTATGAGCACAACCTGGCTTATTCCAAGCAATAATCATTTTACATAATCTCTTAAATTAATTAAATCAAATATTTATTTATTTATTTTTTAAAAACTAGTCCTGAACACACAGTATCACTGGCAGCTTAGGCACAATTCACTCTCACATATAGGTTCTTTGTTAGTCGCTGAATGGAGAAAATCGAGTTTTTATTCTCATAAAATTCAATTAGCAGCTAAACCATCACCCTGTATCAGATGTTTATACTGGCAAAAATTCTAAACTTTGCTAGGCCAAAATAAATAAATGAACAAACCTAAATAATTAATACATAAATAAATACATCCTCAGTATGAGTTTTCCTATCTAACGTTTTTCAGTCATTTCAATGCAACTGTTGATTATTAGGTCACTTATTTTATTGTAATGCTTAAACAAAATTCCTAATAAATTAGTGTAAATGTAGTTCAGCTTTTGAATCCTTTTGCTCTTTATCAGTTATATCATTATAAGTGATTTATTTCTTTACAGAATTAAAGCTGCTTCTTTTTCATTTGCACATTAGATTGGTTCCACTGCGGTGCTTTTACACGAAGCATTCTTTAGTGCATTTTAATTCGGCTTCTCGCTTGAAATACGAACAGCTGTACAGACTGTTGCATCACCTGTTCAATTTCTTCTGCTTTGTCTTTTAAAATCCTAGTTGGTAATTTATTCATTAATGCATCTAATCTACTTCAGCTCAGGAGATTAAAATGAAGAATTCCTTATACATATTGCTCTGTTGGTGTAGACCTTTAACAGTCCATGACTTTACTCAGTCATTTTTGGAGTATGCGCTCGAATCTTTTTAACGTTGGTTGGATTCTGTGCTCATTGCTATAAACCCAAGTGGCTACTTAATGCAGTTTGCCTTTAAAAACCAGCTCGGTTCAGTCGTATAGCCGTGGTTTTATTTTAAAAGACCCTGGTGTTTGTATAGCATGATTTGTTCTATAGGCTTCTCCTGGACCGGCCAGATAATTCTCTGTAGAAGAGGAAGATAACCTTCAAAGGGTTTGAAAATAAATAGAGTGCATCAACAGATCTTTTTAGAGCTGAGATTACTGTTCTGGGATCTGTTATCCATGATCACTTATATATGGTCTTTGACAATAGCACAAAACGCAGGAAGCTTTCCATACCGAATCTTTATAAATAACCAGATTGTGAGCTAGATGTTGTTAGTTATCTTTCATGTATTTATGCATTGTTTTTAACAGTTTCTGTATATTTGCATAAACATAATCTTTTCCGTAATAGCTTTTAACATTTCGAGTGTTTTAGTTCCGAATGTTGTCTTTAAATTCAGAAGGTGTTTTTCAGTGTTGCTTTTTGTTCTTTTCAACAAGAAACAGGCTTTGATTTGTGAAGTGTGAATTTCTTACGGCTGGATGTAAAATTGTGAAAGTCTGCCATTGTATTACAGAAGTATTGTGTGTTCATATGCTAGCCAAACCCTAATGCACTATATATAGACACAGCGGTGATCAGATGCTCGGATAAATCTCTGTCCAAATATAACAGTTAAAAATATAGAACCGCAGAGAAAATCCTGAGAAATGTAAAACATATTACTGGGTAATGATACATGTGCCACAATGAGGAAAAAATAGTGCGTAATTCACTAGATATCTACTAAATTAGAGAAACATTAAATGACCTAAGACCATCAGCAAAGGGAAAAAACGCTTTGTTTTATTGTCCTCTAGTTCAGCAGATTTATTATTATTTTCTTAAAACAAACCTTTAAAAAATCCTATGTACCGTAGCTTTAATGTATTTGCCCGGTATACTATAGAGATGCTGTTGTAAACATGTCCATAAGTGATGCCTTTTATTTATTGTAACGGAAACCAAACTAATATTCCTGCATTCACTTTTCATCCGAACGCGTTTTGTTCTTTTTGGCTAGACTGCTATCAGCAGCTGAGCCGATGTTCTCGTAGTTAGCCCAAAGAACTTCTCTGTATGGGTTTCGATGAGCCGCTGATTGTCCACAGAATCACCATGATGAATGTGTCAACTGATAGGGCATCATAGGGAGCGGCATTTTAATTAAAGTCAGGGTGAAATGTAAACACCAGCATGCTGTAACTGTATGAATTGGATGGTAATTATGATTTGCTTTAATTAGCTGTCACTGTGATCTTAATTGCTTTGGAAGGCTGCTGACCCCCTGTCCTGACTCTCTGGTGGTCGGTTTCAGGTGGTACAGGCTTTATGTGTGGGCTTTACCTGTCTAGTTCTTTTTACATTTCTTACATTATAATGCATGGAGAAACATTCTTTCATTTTAATGTGTACTGTGTCAGTTATATATGGTTGAAAGGACAATAAAAAGCTTCTTGACTTGACTCTTGACTCTCAGAAACTGCTGGTCTCCTTGGATTTTCCACACACAGCAGTTTAAACAGTTTACACATCATAACATTACATGCATGTTTTACTTCTGCTGCTGTTACCTACCAACCTCCTGGTGATATTCTATACATTCTAATGGGTGTACAGAGAGCTTATTTGACTTTCTGTACAGTTCACACCCGTCTGCTTATTCTCTGATTTCTTCTTCAACATGGTGTTTCAGCCCACAGACCCTCTGCTCACCATTCTGTGTAAACTGTAGAGACTGTTGTGTGTGAAAGATACGACGAGCTCACTAATATATGTACCATCTGGTTTTAACATATTTAAAATCCATGCTATGTTAAAGTCAGAGAGAGATCACACATTTTTCACATCCTAATGTTTGATGTAAATATTAACCGAAGCTCTTGAACTGCATCTGCATAATTTTATGTATTTTGCTGCTGCCACATGATTGGCTATAGTTAAGGGCATAAATGAGCAGGTTTAAAGGGTTCCTTTTGAAGTGTATGGTGAGTGATTTTATTGCTATTGTGGCATGACATTATTATTATTATTATTATTATTATTTTTTTTTTTTTTTTTTTTTTTGGTTATTTATATTTTGTAGAATGTTTGTATTGCTAAAACACAGTGAGCTAATTAAGCACTATGGTCCTTTGCAGGGTTTGCACTATGACATCGTTGAGCTGTGGACCTTTGGCAATTTAAGGCATCAAATATGTAGCAAGCAATAAAAGATTATAGATTTCATTGAATTTTTTACATTAAATTTATATATATATATATATATATATATATATATATATATATATATATTTATTTTTTTCTTTTCTGATGACGAGTTATTAATATGAAGGACTCTTCAGGCATTTAAATGAATATCTTTTTTCACCATCTTTTGGCTTTTTTTTTCTTTTCCCGTCCGCCTTTGATGCAGGATCTGCCACAGGGTGCAGTAAGTGTGCCTACAGGCTGCTAATGCATACGATTTTGAAGCCTAATATGAAATGGAAAGGTATAAGAGCTATAGGAAAAAGAATATTGTAAATCCACAGGAATACTGTGAATCTTTCAGTCCTAGTCTGAAATTTAAGCTTTTCCTGTTGAAGATAGCGTAAGGCTTCCTTTTATCAGAATACGTTAAAAGAAATTGTGATAAGAGTTGAAGCCAATGCAGAGGATGCACAAATATATGCAAAATGTGATCTTTGAATGCATTGTCTTTCATCACCACAACCTGGTATTTGTACACTTCAGATAACTACAACCTTTAAAAGTGCCCTTGAAATCCAAATTGATGTACTGTGCTTTCGGTACCTGCCTCTTCAATATTATGGACACCAATATTTTACCGCATAAACATTTTTGCTGATATTCTTATTTAAATTTGATAGTATGTTACTTCTGTGAGATTTTCCAGTGACTGCAAATGCAGTTCTGTCCTTATACACTGTCTTCTACATCAGTAAAAGTAAGTGAAAGGATATCACCAATCTTTTCACAGCTTTCCATGTTTAGGTAAACTGCAAGGCTACGGTCTGATTTGTGTGGATTCGGGTGTCATATGGTGTATCTCGTACACATTTGGCTGTCAAATCAATCAAGCAGTTCAACACATCATTCTGACTTAACATAAAGAATGAAGTATCAGCCAGGAAGCCATTTCCTGGGACCTTTGGATGGGATATTGTGTATGTTATGACGTGTAGCAAGTATTTCTAGCTTTATCCTGGTTGCTAAACGTCCCTGGTGTGTGTGTGTTGTTTTCTGTTTGCAGGCCCTGCTAGATCAAGTTGTGATGAAGAGTAAGGGCTACAGTGTGGATCAACTGGAAAGACTTTACTCAGTGCTCAGCCAGTGTATTTACCAATTCCGCAGGGATTACGACAAGACCTGCCTGATCGAGGTGAGTAGCTCTCTGCATCTTCTACCCCAGTAACATTGTGACGTTATTCAGATGCTCCTGTTGTGGTAAAGCAGGTCAATTAATAAGATCTTATACATTTTCTCTTACTCAAGTTGTTCACTTACATTTACGTTTATGGCATTTGAAGAGGCCTTTATCCAGAGAGAATTACATTTTATCTCATTTTTATACCACTGAGCAATTCAGTGTTGAGGGCCTTGCTCAGGGGACCAGCAGTGGTAGCTTGATGGACCTGAGATTCTAACTCTCAACCTTCAGATCAATAGTCCAATGCCTTAACCACTAAGCTACAGTATCACTTCTACGCACCATCCATTTGTGTTCTTCTGTAGACATAATGCCATAACATAAGACCATAATCCTCTTTCTGACAAACATTGTTGAAGTCTGTTTTCTTTAACATACAGACCAGGTAAGCAGTGCTGACTTTCACGCTCATTAGGTTTACAGTAATGTTTCCACCCCTTAAGCAGAGATATTCAGTTTAAATCACCTGAGAAATGAGTGCTGTAAGAGCAGGGGTTTTCCTTAGATAAAAGGTGGACACACACAAGAACTGGCAGATATTGACATTATACAGTTCTCCAGTCTTTCTAGCTGCATGGAGTAACAGTTGTTTAGTGTTTATGTATTTGACCAGATGTCGCTGGTTAGTAAAATGTATATTCAAGGATCTAACAATGAGCATTTTTTTAATATTCACTAAATCAGGACAAAAACTAATTTAATATTAATAAACGATTAATAATAGACCATTGTAGTGCAGTCTAAAACATGTACCTGAGCAGGGGACATAAATGAGCTTAGGTCTCTGTCGACCTGCAAGCCCCAGTGTGCCGCCACTCTCTTTCTGCTGGCCAGCAACCATTACCATTGTATCTGAGAACAGCAAACCTAATTTCCCCAGAGGATTGAGCACAGCTCACTGCTATCAACATGGTGCTCTAATTTCAACACTCAGCAGCTGTTCAGTGTGTCAGTATCCAGTCTGTGTGTATTCATCATTTGCTTACAGCTACACAGACATAATGAACTCATTTTAATTTCTTTCATTTTCTGACAAGTTGTTAGTTTTGAAATAGGACTGCAACAATGTGCTGCTGTAGTTTATTATTTATTTTTATTTAGGCTTAGAAACGGGTGATGTAATCATGGCATGACAGTGTAGTGAACACCCACAAAGCCCTGAAAAATGCTAGTGATCTTATTTTTTATTCTCTCAGCATATCTGTTTGTACTGTAATGACCGTACAGGACAAGCTATTGCATGACGACAGGTTACGGTATCTGACACGTTTATAGAATACAAGGTAGAATGAAATGGCCAAATTACACGTGAAATTTAGTTTTAAATAAAATAAATACAAATGGCATTGTCTGTTGGAGAGGTAATAAAATGTGCTACTTACTGATCTCTAACACTATGAAGAAAAACGTACATATTTATGAACAGCTCAAGTCAGTCTTAGTCAAAGAATAATTTTAAACACTCAGGAATCAGCAGGAATTCAGAAATTTATGTTCAGCAAAAGTAAAGGGCTGGAAACAATTATCTTAACTATTGTATAGGAATATGATTCATTACGATTCATTTTTGCTCCTGCTTTGGCCCTTTTTGCACTTGTGACTCACCGCCTGCTGCTGTGTACGGTCCCACGTGGATAGCATAAAGTCTTACACGTCCCAAAACTCACCTTACTTCAGTGGATTGTCTCACCTGGATACTGTAGATGTGCACTTTGTGATAACTGCTGCTCCAATCTTAAAGCCTGTCCTGTGCTTATCCCAAGACCCTAGGGATCTAAATCTATATGAAGAGTTCTGTAGCCTGCGTTGTGAATAATGTCTGTTGTTAAAGGTGAAAGTGAATTGAATAGCAAGTCAGAGGAATCCAACATGGCCTGCTATTATAGATATTGTGATAAATCATGTCAGCACACAGATATTACGGATATCCTCTTTTTTTTTAAATTAATTACTGTTTAATAAGATTAATAAATGTATTATTTATTATTTGATGCATTTACTTATTTTCATCCTCTTGTTCATTAAACCTATAACAATTTCTATCTTTAAACCCAACACTGCTGCATTGCTAATAGTTTGGTAGATGAATACCCAGACAGGTAGATCATACACCTATTATTCAGTAAAGTGAAGCTTCACTGTTATCTATTCCTGTGATTTTAATATCTCGCTCTTCCAATTTTCAGGAAATGGAAAGGCAAGTCCGGCATTTCAATACATTCCTGTGATGAAAGTTGATCGTAATCAGAGACTCCTGTGATGCAAAAAGGAGACCAACTTCAAGAACCAAGCTGCTACAGTGAGCCAAGCAGGTTTGGTATTAAATGGAGTTAAAGGAGACTTGCAAAGACTTTCAGTGGCAACCTTGGTGCTATTGTCTCAGGTACCTGGACAGAACTAGTCTACAGAACCAAACACAAGTCAAGACTTCGTATAGGTTTCAAATCATATATGCCAATTTCTAATGGGCGTTCTTGGTGCTACTAGGTGCTATTGTTTATCCATTTGCTGCTCCTTGAGTTTCTTTTAAAATAATGTGATGGGGGGGATTCTAAACATATTTAAAGGAAAAAAGGAAAAAAAAGAAGAAAGAAAAAAAGGAAAAGATTGTGTGATGTCACTTAAACCCGTTGGTCTCACTTGACCAGGAAGAGACAGCACACACCACCACACAGGCACAGATTCTCACCAGCAGTTGTAAAAGCCCCCATGGATTCGTTGTAATGCCGTGAGGTCATGCCAGTTTGTTATTGACTGTGGAAACGAATATTACATTCTTCTATTTCTATGAACATCATACTGCATTGTGTCCCTGTGACCTTCAACCAGTGGGCATTTAAATGTAAGCAGTGTGAAACTGCTGTGTGTTTTCTGACAGAATTGCAGCGTTTTTTTACCCGATGATTGTGCTCTGTCCAGTGAAAAGCTGAAGCACCATCAAATAAAACCCCCAAAATAAATAGCTACTTTTATTACGGTGGAATTATCCGAACACCACGATGCAGTAAACCCAGTTTACATTTTTTTTTTTTTTTTTCCTTTTGTAAATTTTAAAATAACGTAACATATCTAACTAATACACCAGGAATATTTCCCAAAAGATATGCTGCCTCTTAAAAGTTGATCTCTTCCTGGCCAATGAGCATTAAATTTTGATATCGTCATGGCCACATGTATTTCTGTCTTTTGGGGGGAAAGATGGCTTGTCAACTCTTTTCGTGTAAGATTGTACAACAAATTGCTAATCCTGAATTGTTTGCGCTATTTTATTTCCCTGATCAGTCAACACGCCTACATGATTTTTACCCTCAAGACAATTGTTCTGACACCAGTTGGTTATGCCATGACCTTAAGTTCTTTTGTATCATTTTCTTTATTACCTCTTAGTTTGAGTTACGCAAATGCTCCGATTATTTGTGTTCAATAATGAATGATGAACAAGGCAGTTTTAGCCAGAGTGGTTTGTTCAGTATATGGAGCATTACTTATTGTGTTAATGAAATTTTTTGAATTTCTTTTCTTCTTTTCTTTTTTTTTTTCTTGTCATTGGTTTAGTTGTATTAAAATCTTTAATTGGTAGCTACTTATTCTTTTAGTAGTTAGGTTCTAGTTGGGTTTTGGCCTAGTGTGCTTATTTGCGAGGCCTTTTCTCTGAAAGGATTGAACAACAACTTTCTTCAGTTTGCAGATAGATGTTTCTGAAGTTATGACTCATCTCAAGTATATGAAAAGCTGATTATACATACAAACCTATTAAAAACATGCAAAATGAGAAATTAACTCTGGACTACTACAGCGAGATGGAGAACCCTGGCTACCTCAGTTAAAGAAATTATTTAAAACAACATGTTTATCAAAGACATACAGTATTTGTCAACATCTGTAACATGGCTGCACATTTTCCCATTGAAGCCCAGGTACTGAGCAACACGTCCTGTGGCTGTTGCAGTGATCCATCCTTTTGTTTGCTTTTTGGTTCCTAATCTTTTTTGTTGTTGTTGTTGTTTGAGTTTTGCAGATGAGCCAACACAAAAACAGCACATTAATTTCAGCAAGATTTTGTATTATATGTTTTTGTCTGTTGTCCTATGGACCTCGGTGATGGCAGCCATATTGTTTGTCTACTTCACTACAGTTTCTAGTCATGTCTTGCATAATAGCAGCGTTTTTTTTTTAGCTATTTATCTCGCACTGTACCTGTTTATTTATTAACATAAGTATTGGTGTGATTGACTGTCTGTTCATATTTTTGTACACCATTGATTAAAAAGGGGGCAAATTGGAAATTTGTTACAGTTTTTGAAGTTGGAGCCATGTCATGATGTAGCACATTTTTGTAGCAGGGTTGCACAAATGGAGAGGTTTACTGGTCTCAGGTCTCTGCTATGTTCATGATCTATTTATTCCATTATGACGGTGGTGGTGGTGCTTTAGGCTTTGCGGTAAAGGGACTGTCATACAACTCATGTTCTTCATGTTTAACACCTCTTACTTTGCATCTCCTGCACATGATCAGCTCGTTCTGTGTAATTCTGTAGGTACTACTGTGATGCTGACCACAGGGTCCGAGATCCTGATATTTTAGTCGGTTTCACAAATTCTGTAAAGTTTGAAAGAATTGGAATGTTACCCATGTTCACCTCCTTAAATTTTGTCAGTTTTCTTTTTAGTATTTATGGTGCGATACTGTACTGGTCCTAAACGGTGCCACTTGGCCAACAAACGTGTATAATAAGTGAAATGTTACGTTTTAAAACAGATGGATTTTAAGAGAAACTGGGGAATTTAAAAAATGTATATAAAAAGTGATTACAGAGTGATTAACAGAAGACCAACACTGATACAGTGATTTGGACATAGTTCAGGAAAAGCTCATATCATGTAAAACCTCACTTTATCCTCTTGGTTTGGCCTGTGCTCGATATAACAGACTACATACAGTTAAAAAAAGAAAAGCCCAACAAAAACATGGCACTCTTCTGAGTCTGTGATATCATACGAGTTGGGTTTAAAGCATTAGTCAAAAATGGTGCTGGTGATAAACTAGTGCTTCGTGTCACTTTCACATTATGCTTAGTGTCGTCTAGTCACATCTCTGTTCAAAGTAACCTGTGCTGATGCTAGACCAAAAACTGGTCTACTACAATACTGCCTGAATGCTATACTGACACCTGACTGGAGCCTTAAACAAGTGGTACTGAGTGAATAGTAGTGTATCTGGTTCTGATCCTGCATCATCCCCTGAAGATACATACACAGCACTTATCTGTGTCTCAGCTCATGCTTCAAGTCTTCTCCTGTTGCAGTTTTCCTGAATAAAAATCACAGTTGTTCAACATGCAGTTTGTTCACATGATTGAGAGCGTAGTTGAGGTATGCAGATTTCTTTTTCCTTTTTTTTTTTTTTTTTTGTTCTTAAATAAACCTCTTTCAGTGATTATAACAATTGCCTCTAATATGTAGTCTGTTGTTTATTTATTGATCTAATTTTGGGGGTTTGTATTTCTGCTATTGCCAGAGTGGTAAAAGACTTGTTTGAAACCTTGTTAATATCCAGCCAAGCATTCTTTTAGTGGAAATCCTATTGAAATGAATAAATTTACTGTAATTTCTTAAACTGCTGTGATTATACTTGAATAAAAGGTGCAAATTGTACAGTCTGGTGAACGCCTTCATTTCTTTGTCATTGCTTCTTGATTACGTTACGGATCACGTTACATTTCTTCTTGGTTGGAGGTGGGAATATATGTATCAGAGCTTAGTCATCAGTCATGTCAAGTCAAGTATGTTTTACTAAACTAGTGTTATTGCCTTTTTTATATTTTCATATTTCTGAAAAACAATTGAACCTGACCAAGCGAACTAATAGAACAATGTTTGGTGATTTATTTATTTTTCTTATGTAAAAACAGGACACAATATATATATTTTTTTTATCCATTTTATGTTTCATCATTAACATGTAAATGGTCTTTTGGGTACAGATTTACAGTCATTTTTCTTTTCACAACCTATCGAAGTGTCTTAAAACATTTATACAGAATTACCTTCAGTTTTAAAATATACATATTTCCTTCCCTATGATACAGGACTCTCAGCCCCCAAACTCCTCCATCCACAGCCTGTTTCAGCTGGATTCAGGTTACAATGGAGGAACAAAATATACAGTGTCTTTGTCCAAATCGTATCAATAGATTGTGCTTTGGCTGTGTTCAGGAGAAAAACTCATTTTTACTGTTGGACACTTGGTGCCACCTTATACCCATGATCCTGTCTTGAGGAGATGTGAGCTTCACTGAAGTTACCCTCAAGCCAAACTATTACATTACCTTATCCTGATATATCCTGGAATCTCATCTTCAATTCCTCTGAATCGATGGAGTAACGCTCGTCCGGTGGACCTGATAAGCCAAGTAGCAGAACCGATGAAGCGAGACTGTTTCAGCATCTCTTCATAAGTTCCATTTTCTTGTTGGAAAAAATGACTTGGGGGGGAAAAAAAAACATCAAAGGAATATGCAAAAAAAAAAAAAAAAAAAACAACAAAAGTCTGTCAAAGTAAACAAGTTTTTGGAGTGAGTTAGTTGTAGTCAAAATGCTTGCTTATTATTCATATGGCACCGTAGCCGTGAGTGAGGAATGTTCACTACTCTACACTTCCCTTCCAGACTGTAGACATGTGGAGCTCCACTACGTTCCACCCAGGACAGCCGCTGGAGTTTGGGGAGTAGCGTTTCGACTTGGATCCCTGCAGTGCATTGAGGTGTGTGTGTGGATATGTGTGTGTGTGGGTATGTGGGTGTGTGTGTGTATATACACGCCCCCTAGTTGTCAGCCACTCTGGATGTACTTCTTGATCACCACACAGCCGTGTCTGAAGAGCGGGCATGGCAGATTCTGCAGGAGAGTCCATGTGTTAGTGCAGGGGTCAAAAGTCTCCATGTTGCCTAGCGCTGGTCCCTCGCTGCTCACGATGCCTCCTGTGGTGTATATTTTCCCGTCCAGGACAACAGCGCTAAATTTAAAAAAAAAAAAGAAAAAAAGAGCAATGGGATTTTATTCAGAACTGTTTTAACTCCAAAGCCCAGTAGTGTGTTTGAGCTATAAATGTAGTGTCATTACTAACAAGAGTAATATGAGACATGAGACATGAGTTTGGACTCTCAAGGTGAAGAACCACACATGGGATTTGTAGGCTCTGGAACATGTAAAGCATGTTTGTAAAGCACAGAAATATTTGCGCATCTCGTTTGTCTTTCTATTTCAGCAGAAGCTGCACACGACTTCAGCTCAGGTTCACTATTTTATTTGTCTTCTGTTATTTTTATTCAGTCTTGTTGAACTTTGCTTCTTTTTTTTTTAACATTTGTGTCTAATGTCTTTACAATTGAAATCAAATCAAATGAATTTAGAATAATTAAAGTATAACGGTGGACGTTGTATCCGATAAAACAAAATAAAAATAAAGTTTAAAATTATAATTCATATTTATCCCTTATGAGTAAGCCAGAGATGACGGTGATGAGGAAGAATCTCATGAGGAAGAATCCTTGAGAGGAAACAGGAATCCATCATCTGAATGACACCAGATGCAAGGAATACATTTCTTTCTATAACTGTACACTATATAGAGCAACTGTGTAACCTGCAGCTTATGAGTAGGAGCGTCAGCTTCATGTCTGCGTTCATTACAGTTTTGACATAAAGATAAAACCACCTGGTGTGAGTTTGTCTAGCCTTGGATTCATCAGAAACCGCATAAAGCAAAGCTTATCATGTTGATTCGTGTGTGTTTGCAAAAGAATACACAGTTCAACCACAACTGATAATTATCCTGATGAGCAATATGGACTGTGCAAAACAAGACAAAAGCGAGCAGACCTGCAGAATTGCCTGGAATGGTTCATGTTGGGTCCGGCTTTGATGTTACCCTTGTCCGGGTCGTAGATGGTGGTGGCTCTGGCGTATGCGCCTCCCAGGATGAAGATGAAGCCGTTGAGGCTCACAGCAGGGGCGTACTTGTTATCTAAAGAAAGCCGAGAGAAGAGAGCGGCACGTACAGAATTGATCACTTTGATGCAGTTTGTCATACACATGAGCTACAATGACACCATTTTATTTTAATTAAAAAAATCCGGTTTCCTCCCCCGGTCCAAAGACATACATGGTAGGTTGATTGGCATCTCTGGAAAATTGTCCGTAGTGTGTGATTGCGTGAGTGAATGAGAGTGTGTGTGCCCTGCGATGGGTTGGCACTCCGTCCAGGGTGTATCCTGCCTTGATGCCCGATGACGCCTGAGATAGGCACAGGCTCCCCGTGACCCGAGGTAGTTCGGATAAGCGGTAAAAGATGAGTGAGTGAGAGTAATTTAAAAAAAAAATAGAATGAATAGAAATAACAGTAAAAGGATGTGATGTGTTACATGTTATGTTGCATACAGTAACAGTTCTAAGATATCTAAGATTGAGCTATTCTGGCGTCTGAGGTGAATTTCTATCAAATGAAACTTATTATGCTTCCATGTTGTGTTCTCGCTGGATTTCAATGAATTGTCAGATAATTAATGAGCTGGATTACAGACTGCGGGACTTTGTTGTTTCTATCTGCGGTGCTGCTTTGTTCAGATGGCTGCATATTTCTATGTTGGGACAAAATTGATTTACACATAAAAGACAGTTTCTTCTACAACAGGCCCGATTCAACAACCTCTAATATCCTAACAATTCATGTCTATACATATCTACCCCACCGCTCCCATTTTCTCCCTCACACCCATTTCCTTTGTTTTATTCCTTTCCATTTTCTCTTTATACCAGTTTCTGATCTATCTTCTTATTGCTCTTTCTACAAAGGATGTGCAAACAGGTACTTCCTCAAAACAACTATTCAATCTATGATTTTTTTTTCAAGCATACAGTGGCGAAAGTACAAAAAAGTTAATGCCTGGTCAGATGATTGACAGCCAAAAACATTTCCCCACAGAGTAAACAGAAGGTTTTCCAGAAGTAGAAGGTAGAACATGCTATCACTGAGCTTCGGCTTTCCGACAGCAAAATTGTCTCCCAAATGATTACAGCTGGGCCAATTTATCACACACATGAATAATTCACAGGACCATGGTCAAGTTTAATTATTTATTTATTTATTTATTTATTCATTCATTCATTTATTTATTTATTTATTTATTTATTTTCCTCCTTCACCCACATCCAGTGCTTTAGAAGCCATGCACGGAAGGGATCTGTAAAGCTGCCACTGGGTTTAATAGTGGAAACATAAACCCGTCAGCTGGGCGCTGTGTTGCTCCGCCAGCCTTCCTCAGTGCTGGCTGCCAGCTGCATCTCATTAAAAGCCCTGCCACTCCTACATGAGTGACAGGGGACACAACACACACTCTCTGTGGCACTACATACACACAGCACTGAGGAGCTGAAGTCACTGTAACTTGTCTCCTGTAACAGTTGTCATTCAGTGTCACTGCTGCATTGTGGGCAAAAGCGATGTTCCAGATGCAGAGACACACTTTCTGTTCTGTTCAGTTCTTCACTTTAAACCCAATGAATGCTGTGTTTGCCTCATTGCACACCTCACAATCTACAGCGTTATGTATGCCTCATTATCTCACATACAGGTATCTGCACTGTCATCCTGAGCACCCGGGGGAATATGAAATACTCTGTCCTTATCTCAAACCTCATAACCGGCTGCACCGTTTACGTGACCGACGCTTTTAAAACCGGCTGTGATTCTATCGGCTGTGCTTGCTGCTGACGCTCGCCTCCGTGTACTCGAAGCCTGAAAGCCGCCGCACAAAGGGATTACGGCTGCTTCTTTCATGGCGAGTTTCTGCCTCTGGCAAGACAACTTAAGGTCTTTCAAACAAGAGGACTGTCAACACCAGCACTAACATGGAACATGCCTTTCAACAGGAGATAAAGATAGAAGTTTATAGTTCACGCCACCAATTTGTGGAATTTGTCTACTGTCATTAAGTAAGTCTGCTCGCTGTGACGGGAAATGGCCAACGGCAGAGGAGGCTATTAAATACAAAGCAATAGCAGGGCTGTAAAATGACGATGGCAGGAAACTGACAGCTGTCGATTCTTGAAAATGAAAGATCCTAAGTGGAAGCTTTAGTGCATCCTATCTCAGGCGTGCATCTGTCTTCTAGCACACCGGAAGAAAAAAAAGGTGTTTTCTCCTCGTGGGTAATTTAGAGGTCTAGAGAATATTTTGATGCAGGGCAGCTACTGGAAGGATGACATCCAGCGATGAGTCTGAGACGGAGTGAAGATGCTGGAGTAGATGGTTACCTGAGTGGGCGTAACTCATCAAAATGTCTGGAGTGAGCCGCGTAAATGTTTGTCTCCCAGAAAAAGCACAGCAATTCAGTGAGATTGGAACAAGTGACTGTTTTCGACCAGTGCTCCTGTGCCAGGCTTCCAGTAGCACGTCTCCCCTGTGCTGCTCGACGTGGCCATAGATGACAGCTTGTCTGTCAGTGGGGTGCATGCCTGCTAAATTAGTGTTCGAGGAAACTGTTCACAGCGGGGCCATGTGTGTGCATATTGGTTTTTCTGTGTGTGTGTATGTGTGTGTGACATTCTGTTTGTGCGTATCATTTGATTAGTGCATCTATGATTAAAAAAAAATAATCATCTCGGGATTATGTGTGTCCTGGATTCTGGAAAAAAATCTATACATCTATGTGCTTGTGGTGGTGGAGCAGCCAGTGAATATGCGCATGCATTTGCCAGTTAAGGACTGTTGAGAAGCCAATTCAGTCCTGCTGCTGCAGGGGTTGGAATAAAGATATATTGAAAATCTTCCACTATCTCTGAGATGACTCCGGGCGCAACACTCGAAAATCTCTGCCTCTGCCGCCCTGCTTTCACACAATCCGGTTGTTAGGAAAAAGAGGGAGCAAGAGTGTGGGCGAGAGATGGAGCGATGGCTGAAAATCTGCAGGAACCACTAAAATCCCTCTATTACGCTCCTCTCTCTGGCTGCAACAGCCATGGACTCATTTTCACCAGACAAATCACTCACTCTGTCCAATCAGGCCAGCCTAGAGCCATATGACAGACAACTCACTCTGAGAGAGAGAGAGTGAGAGAGAGAGAGAGAGAGAGAGAGAGAGGAATAGGTGACTGACGATGCCTGAACAACACTCCCACCCTCCACAGTCAAAACCCCTAACATTATCTCTCCTCACACCTGAGCCACATGTAATATCCACTCAGCTTCTTAGTTCTGATAATGAAGCCCTTTACAGTGAAACAGAAAGACAGAAAGGAAACATTTGCACAGCACTACTCCTACAGCCTCCTACACTGTCTTTACAAAGCTCTCAAAATGTTCTTCTGTGATATTCTGAATTTTCCGTAGCTCATCCTTAACAACCAACAAGCCAACACCTTCTTTCTTTTTATTTTAAGTAACAGTTGTGTTTGAGTTGCAGTGGATCAAAAGTGTTCCAATCCAGTGGAAACATAATGGGAATACACAATGGATGGGGCTCGGAGATGCACCTACCAGCATTTTAGTTGTTACCATGTGGGAGAAAAGCAGAGTACCCACAGGAAACCTCGAGAGAAGGTGAAATTCTTCTCAGGCATTTTCATGATTTCAGGATCTGCCAAACGGCAAGACTAACCTGGTGCACCTGAACCGCCATGCTACCAGCAGTATAGAAAGCATTTCAATAGATCTCAAAGGTCAAGAACTTTGTTGTCTTACCAATCATTGGGGACTCAATGAAACTCCAGGTGTTGGTTTGGGGTACGTAGGACTGTAAGACCCCGGCTGATCGCCCGGCCTCATTCACTCCTCCGAACACGTAGATCTTTCCTCCGCAAACTGTAGCTGCTGCTGAGTGCACTGGTTTGGGCAGCGGAGACACCGTCTCCCACTGGTTAGTGATGGTGTCATACCTGGAGAGGAAATCAAGGAAACGTTTGCTAGTTATTTCTAAAGACAGCCCAGGCTATGTTATTTTAGGTCAAGGCTCAAGAAGCAGTACTTTTCATCACACTGATCCCTAACATTAAGGAAATTGAGGTCAAGTGGTATCAATGGACCACAGTAAGAAAAGTTGCCTGACCCTGTTCAGCACTTAAACATTAAAAGTCAAGTTCTTCACAATTCCTGTGTGCTGCTCCTGGAGTTAAAAGACAAATCTATGGGCTTCCCAGCACAGCACTCAGGGTCAAGGCTCATCCTGCCCGAGAGCACATCCATATGGATATTATTTTTTGCTGTATCTGCAATCAGGGCTTCTCTGCATCAGTGCTCCTAATGACTCCTGAAGACTGGAAATTACTCATACCTATAGTCATTAGTCTGTGGGACAAATGTCACTGAGATCATTTAATGCCATTATAAGCTTCCATATTGTTCAATCAGGTTTGCCTACAGAATAAGAATGTATGTTCTTTTTGTAAGCCTATGAATAATGGCATATGTGTATTTATCCTTGCCTTAATTGCCTAAGATAAATCCACTTCCAGCAGAGTCATTTGTTCACTCCTTGTAATCTCTGTCCGCTTACTACAGGTGAACAGCACGCTGATGTTCGTGAGGCAGCAGTCCGAGGCTATCTGAGCTCATTCATCTCCACCTGAGGAGGTCGCACAAATGGCTCAGCCTGCATTTGGGAATAATGTGCCCTTTAACTGCTACTGAGAGGAATGTCAAAAATAAACTCCAAGTTTTGCTTGGTTGTTGTTAACAGGAGATTTGGCTGCACAGGCAGTGGTTTACACATTGAATAATGAACCAGATGAGCATCAGCTCCATTATGAGGCAAATGTAATCAATTACACAGCACACACTTATTAGTAAGTAACTTCACAAACGGTTGTGACAGTGTGGCGTCTTAATGGACTCACCATTAATAGAAATTTGCAGGTGAAGATAAATGGAAGAAGGCTATGAAATAGAATCTGAGCAGGAAGCGCCAGAAGCTAGGAGAATATTAACGAGCACATTTTTGTGTTTACGAACACATCAAGTCGAAATGTAATCACTTTATAATATGAAACCTCTGAAACAATAATGAGGAGTGATGCTGATTATGGTCTAACCCACTATCTGCCAGGGATTCATTCAAGAGCAGTAATCTAGTTTCTGATTGTCTTTATCCTAAAAGCTTTCATGGTTTAGGTTCTGTGCTTGGGACTGAAAGGTTAACAAATTAGGTCTTCTACCAGAGAGCCAGTGCCAAGACCCTTTACTTTTCAGTATGTTGGATAAAAGCGTCTGCCAAATAAAAGGAGCATTTTGTTTCCAAAACGAGTTAAATGGCAAATTCTCAGTTTGTGTTTTAAATGAACTGAATTAAATGCCTGAGCCACTGCATAACCACAACATTATCACATGCTGCAAATGATTTCTTTACAAAAACATGTTAAGAAAATGTATTTCTTTATTTTAAAAAAGGCAATATAATATTGGTGGAATTAAAGCACTACCATCTTGTCTAGCTAGCATGGTCTTGTCTAGCTAGCATGGTCTTGTCTAGCTAGCATGGTCTTGTCTAGCTAGCATGGTCTTGTCTAGCTAGCATGGTCTTGTCTAGCTAGCATGGTCTTGTCTAGCTAGCATGGTCTTGTCTAGCTAGCATGGTCTTGTCTAGCTAGCATGGTCTTGTCTAGCTAGCATGGTCTTGTCTAGCTAGCATGGTCTTGTCTAGCTAGCATGCGTTTCCCATCAACAATAAACAATTTCAGGCGTAACTTTGTACAGGCAGGCTAAAGTGTTATGGGGTCTGTAGATGATTTGAAGGTGGTTTAAGAGCAGACCTGAATGCATAGCATCAAAGAAAAAAAGAAAGGTCTGGAAAATCAAAGAAACCTGGAATGGGCGATTTGAGGTATGTTGCATGTTTTTGCCTTATTAACTTTATTCATTAAAGTAAGGAACAACTGTGTATAAGTATAGATCTGTCTATAAATGCAGACTTTTAAAAAGCAGCTGATTGTTTTTTATACCAACATTCCCCATCATTATCAGATATACCGTGTTCTGGAGTGAAACGTCATTTCTGCACTTTACACCATACGATGAGACATTAATTCTGAAATAGTTATGTTGATGACAGAAAAACAAGACTCCTGTGCAAATAAAAGAGAGAGTTTGTACGAATGAAAGATAGATAGTGGGAAAGTAAAGTAAAAGGGCAGGAAGAGTGAATCATATGATGGTATCAGAGTGTATGGTGATGTTATCCTTCAGGGAAGTACAATATTCTAGTCAAGGATGAAAGCTATGCTCTCTGATGGTATCATCATGGTCGTTCTGTAATTATGACAGCTATTGCAATGTGGTTCAGACCCCCTCCCAGATTCTAATCTCCACTGAGACCCAATTTAATCACACTCGGGGAGCCGGAGGGAAGCGTGTGATTGGCCACGGTGGTAACCCATGGGGCATTGGGAGATGATGATGAGCTCATGAAAAGGAGAATAACACTGTACTGAATACCTACAGCAAGTTAATTCCAGTGGCAATTCTTCAGTCATGGGATTTGTTGCCATTTGTGTTTGCATTGAATGGCCTGATGGTTCTGGAAAGCTGCACACATGTTCAGCAAATTACAAATGTCAGAAAATACCACTAGGTAAATGCCTGCTAGGTCTGATGTGGTTTCCGTCAGTGTTGGCCCCTAGGGAGGGTGTGACGTGGTCGTGGTACACTGCATAGCGACTGCCTCTGTGATGGACTTATGTTCAGTATGTCAGCGGTAATAGAACATGTGATCCTGCTTGTTCTGCAGGGAAATGGAGCTCTGAGTCATTGAAATCTCATGGAGTGTGTGTGTGTGTGTGACTGCACTTCAGAGTTCCTCTCTGACCTTATCGCCACTTCCTGGGCCACTGACATGCTGCGTTATCTCACCTAGCTCTCAGGTGCAGCCACACAACAGCCTATTGAGAGTGGAGAAGGTCACAGCGGACACTCCACTCATGCCAAAGGCTCAACAAGCTAATAGTGTATTTTCATGCGCAGCGATGCCTGGAATCAATATGTTGATGGTGTGTGTGTGTGTATGTGTGTGTGAGATGGGGGCAGAGCCAGAGTCTGGCATGGTTTCTCTGCATAAATCTTTGGCTCAAGCTGCCAAGTCCACTCCATCAACACTACAAGCTGGTCAAAGACTCTCTAGTGTAAGCTTATGTTAGCTTGGCACACCCCAGGCATTGCAGGATATGTGTGAGGTTTAGATAGAATCATTCTGTGTATTTAAAATGCAAGATAATCTCTCCCTAAACTGACAAGGGAGAGTTTAGTGAGATAGCAGAAAGTTTAGGAAGAGAGCAGATCTATACAACAGCACACTGCAGAGTCTAGCTTGATGTTCTTGCCTCAGATAGTTGTGTACCTCAGAGAGCTGATGGCCAGATCTGGACTGTCATCCTGCAGTTCCCTTCACAACTGACCTCTGAACCTGTCCACAGCTAAAAATTCAGCCTCACAAAAAGTGAAGCGCACAAACAAAAATCAGTGTCTGTGAAAGCGGTTCCTCTGTAGTCTACAGTACATGATGTCATCACTGAAGATATCCAGGATCGAGCAGGACTTCTTCATGTAGAATGATGATAAAATACCGAACTATGTATTGTTATCCGGTGTGTGTTCTCAGTGTGTATCTCCTAATTGTTGCCACTTATAATTCAAATAAAATCCAGATGCAGAAGTCTTTTTAAATATTGTGTTACTCTGCATTTCAGACAGATAACCAGATAAAACAGTAGCTTCCTCTAAATGGTGTAAAAGTAAATCAGTGTCTCGATCTGTAAAGCTCTGAATCACTCACTAACTCACTCATTTTCTACCGCTTATCCGAACTACCTCGGGTCACGGGGAGCCTGTGCCTATCTCAGGCGTCAGGCGAGTGCCAACCCATCGCAGGGCACACACACACACTCTCATTCACTCACGCAATCACACACTACGGACAATTTTCCAGAGATGCCAATCAACCTACCATGCATGTCTTTGGACCGGGGAGGAAACCGGAGTACCCGGAGGAAACCCCCGAGGCACGGGGAGAACATGCAAGCTCCACACACACAAGGCGGAGGCGGGAATCAAACCCCCAACCCTGGTGGTGTGAGGCGAACGTGCTAACCACTAAGCCACCGTGCCCCACTGTCTCTGAATCGGATTATTAGAAATATTGAAGCTGCACTATATTGGGTATTTTCTTCAGTATAAATTCTTAAAGGTCTATCAGCAGGATTCACAATCTCATAGTTGTGGCCCGGGTTTGATTCCTGGTAGAGAACCAACCCAGCCAGTGAGGGGTTAACTGTCAGTGCTGGTCCCAAGCCCAAATAAAATGTGATGGTTGCCTCAGAAAAGGCATCCAGCTTTAAAGCTGTACCAAAAACATATATGTGGAACGGATGGTCCGATGTGGTGACGAAGAACAAAGACAGAAAGGTCAACAACAACAACTTCAAGATGACCTCTTGATATTTTCCATACTTTTCCATACAAATGGACCTAAATGGACAGCGCATCAATATTTTACAAGTTGCTTAATTAGATAAAGAGAAACATGAAGTAGACAGTAAACGAGTTTACATGATATTATTTCCCGTCTAGAAAAGGACCAGAGGGATCATCCCTAATTTTCCTTCCTCAGAGGGAGGAGCCAAGATGAGAGAGAGAGACGCAAGGACAGAAAACAAGTACAGGAGGAATCAATAGCAAATGTATCTGTCAAGTGAAACGTCCTTGTTTACTAAAGAGCCACTTCAAATCAACTTCACTTATTGATCTTTAGTTGCATAGCCATATTGTGAGTGGCCAGAATGGAGCCTCGTTCTCTATGTGAACAAGGTGTGATTGCAAACGGAATAAAATTCAATTAAAACTGTATTGTTTCTTTTAAAATGTGTGTTGTGTATCACTGTATGGTTTATTGGATTGCTTTGTCTCTGTGTTCAGGAACATATATACAGTAGGCTTGTGTATTAATCTTATGTCTATTAGAGATGGATCTATGAAGAGAGAGAAAAAAAAACAAAACAAAGTCGTCTTATTGTATGATGAAATTGGTCATTACTCTGCTATTAAAAACGGCTCTCTTGGAATAGGTCTAGCTTTGCTGTGCCAATTTTCTCTTAATCTATGAGAAAGTGCGTTGCTTGATAACCTCCAGTTTGAACAAAGGCTGTTACTAAGTGAAAAGCCTCAGTGGTGGGATGACACTGACACATCTTAATTATGACATGCTGCTTTCTGCCAAGCTAACAGCTTTATCACTGTCTAATAAAGCAATTCTTTCGAGCCTCAGCCAGGTATCTGCGGAATCAGATGCTTGCTCGTTAGTGACATACACTGCTGTACATTCAGCTTTTTTCTATGAAATAATGAGCGCTAATTATATGAAATGTCTGCAGTGGAAATCTCAGAGGTGAAGTCCAACCCACACACATTAATGTTCTTGTTATGTTAGTTTGTGTTTGTGTTGCCGAAATAAATGCATAACAGCACGCAATCCATAGTTTTCCAGGATTAGAAAAAAATGATTTAAGAATCATATGATCACGGCTTCGGATGCTTCACAACGGCTTGTGGGTGGTTAGATTTATAGTATAGATTTTTAGTCTTTTCTGGTTTAGAAATATGAAAGTTGTAGTCTGGCATTTTTGCACTTTTAAGACAGGAAAAAGAAATATGGTTACAAAAGTTATTGTATATGAAGATATTTGGAAATGAAAAAGCTTTCAAGATTTAGTTTGAAACAGTGGGTAGTAAACATAGATGGTCATTTGCTCTGTCAGTCAAATACTCTCTGTCTGTGAACATTAGGTGGTTCTTGGCCACCTTCATCACCTTCATTCATCAGCAGAAGTGAGTCCATCCACACGCCACTTGACAGTTTCAGAAACACAGGCTTGACCTTTGTCTAATCACTGTGTATGTTACTGGGTGTGTGTTTCTGTCTACACGTGGGGTCACTCAATCCAGCAGCTAAACTATTACAGCTTGCATCCTTCAGCTCAGTCACCTTTACCTAATCTACTTCAGACAGTAGCTGTAAAAGCGATCCTCACAGATTTGTCAGATAATCTTGTGTATAAACTCATTTGTAATACGGTTTGCCACTTCAGCCTTTCATGAACTACCATCTCATACTCCATCACTGTGAAGGGCACCTTCAGCCTCCATCAGGAGAACTGCACGCAACTCAGTGCTCTGTCTTAATTGGATTTGTGCCTCACACACAAACAGTGACAGTACACGTCGACAGCCCAGTAGGTCATACACTAATTACTCAACCTCAGTCTGAGAAGGGCTACAGCCAGGAGGAACTGGACATGAGACTTTAACATCTGCCTGGCTCTTACTTTTTCTCCAGGAACAGAATAAAGGAGCTGAATGAAGAGTGAGGGCCGTGTGAGTGTGGAGAGCGACACACGAGGAATAGTGAGTAGAGGTGTATTATTAACATATTGGAGCCTCACTGCCACCCATGGCGGGCTTTTAAGAGATGTAGGTCAGCTATCTGGCAGCCTGGGGTCCTCCTGCTGAGACTCTTTCTATCTGCACTCATTTCAGAAAGGCCATCTTGCTTTTTCGACATCTATCACAGGCAGGACCTGATTATGAATCCTTACATATACCTAATATATAATTCCCTCCAAGCTTCTGTCTCTCCTTGTGTCTCTGCTTCTCTTTGTTTATCATAAGTCCCAAGGATGACCAGAGAGAAGAAAAAAGAAAGACAGAAAGAAAGAAATTAGATGCCTGGTGGTAAAGCCTAGAAATCTCCAGATGCATCAGCTAGTCATTTATCTGACTGATTGCAGGCAGCCTCCCTGCTACATCCATTACTGCCCCCACCTAATACCCTGCTCTGGCACTGCCAGGATCCGTCCTGTCAGATCAGCAACACTGACAGCAGAGCGAGCTTCACTGCCGTCAGTTTGGTCTTATGACTATTTTAATCGACTATTTTAAAAAGATACATAAATCACTGACATAAATAAAGGCAGAAGGCTTGCCAATGTTTGAAGGATGTAACATTCTGGTGAAAGAATTTTACCACAAAATGCATGTGGGTGGCCGGGGTGCCTCAGTGGTGAAAACATAAACGATAAAACTGAACAGACATTTGGCTGAACTGATGTTTAACTATAATCTGCAGACATTTTTCACTTTTAAAGCTGTGAGTATGAGCTTATTTTATAAAAAACAGGATCAAAGAACCGAATCAGCAAAAGTGTATATCTAGTCCAAGTCAGATGCTGCACATAAAAAATTGTGTTTGTTTTAATATTTTAGAAACTGCTGATCTGTGGGATGTTCATACGCAAGAGATTACAAAGAACATTGCAAAAAACCCACAAATCATCCAGTGAGCTGCTGTTATGCAGGTGAAAATGCATTGTTGATGAGAGAAGTCTGGTTTGAGCTGACAGGGGGGCTAAAGGTAGTGAGCAGAAAAGTATCTCAGAATATGCAACGTTCCAAACCTTGGGACAGATGGGGACAATGAGAATGCCTGTCTGGTATCATCTGGCAGACAACCTTATCCAACTTCCATACTTCTTTATTTTATATTAACTGAGCAGATGAGGGTTACAGGCTTTGCTTAAGGGCCCAGGGGTAGAAGCTTAGCTGTGGTGTGTTTTGCACACACTGACCCTCTTATCCATTATAATCCTAAACACTGTGCTAGCATTCCCCTCAGGTTCATTGTGAAGATCTGCATGATTTTATGCACTGAGATGCTGCCACATGATTAGCTGAGTGCGTAACTGTATAAACAAGCAGGTGTAAAGATTTCTATTAAAGTGACCAGTGAGTGACACCTTCAGTGACAAACTGTCTGTTAATGCAGATTTGCCTGTAAAAAAAAAAAAATCACATTTTTTGCATATAGTAAACTGATTTCTATTGATCCCACTCAGATCCAGACACCGGTGATCTCTGTCCTGTTGCACGGATTAACGTTGTTAGTTCTGGAAGATGTTTAAGCCACTGTCATGCTGGATTTTCACCATGTTATTTTCCTTGCCAGTGATCCAACAACTCGAGCAATTACACGCAGTTTGATGGTATTTGGGAGAATGCAGGAATAACTTCAGCTTGCTTTTTTTCAAACACATGCATGCCAAGTAGGAGTAAGAAAAGACAGTGAGGCAGTGAGGCAGCGTCGCAACTCCTCAAACTGACTAAACATCCAACTGTGTGAGCCAGCAGAAGCAGAAGCCAATGCATCGTTTTTTGGATGTTTGGATGCTGTACTTACATAGCAAAGGGTCAAAAAATGCTGAACCACAGATGCTGGAAAAAGTATATGCTGTGTCAGAATACCCGAAATACACCGTAAGACTTGTGCTTGACGGTGTTTAGCACATGCAAAGCACATTTTTACATTTTCTTTAGCTAGGGCCTGAAAGTCTTGAAGTTCAAATCCCATCATTGCCAAAGCTGCATGTTAGGGCTCTGGAGAAAGACTGAACTGCTCCGATGTTTCTAACTGTAAAAGTGACTGCCATTCACAGCTATATCTCAGTAAGCTTCCCACCAGGTCTAAATATGCCTATCATTGGAAAGGATGAGAAAAATGGAGCCTTCTCCTCCCCAGGCTTGGTGGAATGAGTAAGATACAGCCAGCATTGAGAGATTGAGACAGCAGTGAGACAGCTTTGCTCTTAGCTGTGAATATACAGATGGCCTGGTGAGCAGAACAGATGAAAAGCTGAAGGGAAGATCTAAAATTAGTGAGGGATTTCACCAAGGGTCCGTCTCTTCATCATTCCAATTTTCCCTGCTGGTGGGAATGTGGGTGGAGAGGCAGGCTATGGGGGTTAAACAGCAGGAGACAGAGGAGAAGCACAGCGGGTGATAGAATTTTGAAGCTTTGCTAATCCTACCAAGTGCTGGATTAGCACAGCATGGTGCACAGAAGATCGCTTCTTCACGATTGTAACAGTGTCCACAGAGTGGTGACAGCACTAACCCACCACTCTGCTTCTCCTCCACCCTTACAGCACACACACACACACACACTAATGATGAAAATCGTCAGGGCTGGAAAAGGGGTTTTCTTTAGTGGTCCATTGTCTTCAGAAAAGCAATAGTGGAGTGATGAGATTTAAGACAGGATTGAGGTTTAAGTTTATTGTGACCATATTGCATTTGTGTGTCAGAAGATACCACCAGAATGTGTGTGTGTGTGTGTGTGTGTGTGTCAGATGGGACCACTGACAGGTTTGACAGCTTTTTTGGGTTAGAGGACAATGCACTTAGGATTAGTGTCAAAACATTTCTTCCTAGGGAAACTAAACTCATGGCAGTGCAGATTCTGTTTCACTAAAGGAAACAAGGGGGAGGTGGGGGCTCATTTTCCTGAAAGCACCATCTGAAACATCTGAACCCAGACCAGAGCAAGCAGTCTCTTTGAAGCTTTCCTGTGCCCGGTGCTAATTAGTCACACTACACTTGTGTCTAATAGACTTTAGCTTCACTGTATATTTGAGACACAAGTTCAATGGAGCCATGCTCTGAGTAAAGGACACCCTGAGAGACAATTATAATACCTACCTGCTGGGATGGGTTTTCACCAAACATTCTTTAAGAGTTCTCCCTTGAGTGTTAAAACATTTTTTTTCTCTCTCTGTCTCTCTCTCTCTCTCTCTCTCTTTCTATCTTTTCTGGTGTCCTAAAAGTTCAGCTGCTGCAGGCATGTTTGAAACATTTCTGATAAAGTCAGCATATTTAAAGTAGGGTGAAACACTGTGGTGTTTGTCTTCCACAGCCAGAAAAACCCACAAGACATAAAAAAAAAAGAAAAAAAAAGAAAAGAAAACACATCAGCTCAACAGAAGGACGGTGAAGCGAAGGTTCAGCAACAAAAATAATGCAGAAGATAAAACTGTTTTCTGGGACCAGTCCAGACACAAAAAAAAAACAAACAAACTGAAAAACACAGCACACTTCTGACTCTAGTGTACACACAGCTCAGTCGACAGAAAAGTCATTTTTTTCAAGGATAAAAGAATAAAACAAATGCATATCAATATTTAGAATTAGTGTGATCAATAATCATTGTTCTTTATTCACTTTGAACCTGGTTCCTACATTACCCACAATGCAGTTTGACAACCTGCTGTTAGCTGTGCCAATGGGATTTAAGTTCGTTCTCTGCTGTAAGAGAATGTTGCAGCGGCGCTTTAATTCTTCAACTAGTCCAGCTTTCGTACTTCCCCGTCTCTCCGCTCTGCTCATCCAGATCAAGATCTGAAGCTACGACTTTCATACTAATACCACAGTCAGAGCCAGCGTGTGCATCGTTTTGTCGATCACTAACTAGCTGAAACAAGTTTGTCCTTAAACTCATGATGTCATACAGCACACTTAGTCACACTTACACGTGTCTAAATGACTAAACACATCACTCATATTTTAATATAAACACATTTCAGGGTTTTTCTTTAAATATCTCTCCATTTTCTTTACAGCTGAACTTACACCAATGCTGAGAAAGCCTGGAGCTTATCACAGGGGACGTAGACCACAAGGCGGGAAACCCAACACACACCATTTCACACATTATGGAGAATTCAGAGATGCTCAGTTGATTAAAAATGATTATATAAACAAGAGAAAACAAATAAGTAGAATTAATAAGACACCTTTCCATCACTCACCCTTTTAGTTGCGATTTTAAGGAAAGGTTAGTAATAGGGTTTGCAGATCATGAATTATTTCATTTTCAGGAAATTTATTTGTCTCATCAGCAAACAGGCCCAGTTCCTAAACTGGAACACTTTTCAAAGCACAGCAGAAACTCTAAACAAATTATAGAGTTTTTTATCCAGGGCAGACACCCAGTGCACTCCCAGGGAATCTACATTTCCCTGCTGTGCTCCAGTCTCCTGCTGGGCAGAGTGAAAGGCAGTGTGTAGCAAGTTTGGGAGAAGCCTTATTGAAGACATAGCTCCAAGTGCGGGATATTACATGGTTAGAAACATGAAAAAGCTAGAGACGAATGGAGGAGAGGTCACAAATGATGCAGGTTAGGGGTTGAGGAGGGCAGAGAGAGCAAGGTCTAAGTGTTGTAAACACAAAGCCATAAACAAATTTTCCTTAGGCAGTGTACATCACCTGGAGAGTGGAGAAAAATCAACCCATTAAAGTGAAGTAGAAAGTTCCACAGGCCATAAGACTATATTTAAACACAGCAGCACACAAAGCAGGCTAGACGATCTGGTGCAACAGAAGTGCAAACAGTATTACTTGGTAAGACTTGTTCTGACCCATCATTTCAGTCGAACAAAAGAAAGGGTTAGTCATATCTGAGCTGGACTGTGAGCATGCGTTAAATAGCATAATGATGGGAAGAATAAAAACAGCTTTGGCATTAAGTGCTTGGACGTACTGGAAGGGGCACTAACAGGGATTAATCACTGACACTAGACTACTTACCTTACTGAGAAAATACAATCAGCGTCACGTGCACAACGTATAGTTGTAGAGTACGGCACGCTAAAGTCTGTAATGTGCTGGTTCTAAACTGCTGCTGTGTTACAAAAAATACACGCCGATCCCTGTGCTACTTCACAAGTTTGATGGCTTTCATCTGAACTTGCAGAAGCGTAAAAAATCGAATGTAATTGTGAGTTGGAACGTTATTAGATCCGTTTACCAGCACATCACAGACAGGTTAAGCCATTAAATGGGGGGCATTTGGTCAGCAAGGCTCTTGTAGCCTCGCATAAGCCCCGCACCTTGCAGCAGCTCCATCCTGTAAACCACTTTTAAATATTCAATGTGACATTTTGCAAAAACACGGTGTGTTGCTGGTTTGCTAATTCTCAAATTCGGCGAGAGCTAGGTGTTACTATTACACGGCTGTTGCGGGAAGGAAAGTATTCCATGATAATGCGCAGCATGGAGGCATTAAGGAAAAAATATCGAATTAGAGGTTTTCATTTTGAGCGACTTATGTGCTGAGAGGCACTCGCAAGCTCCATTCAATCCTGTAATGAGGCGCAGCAGCCTACTTTAATAAGAGCTGTAATGTTTTTTTGATTGCCCCGTTTAATCTCGCCCTTGTGGGCTGGCTGCCATTGGAATATGCCGGACTTTTTCCATAATACAGTACAGTCACTTCCTGGTACCGACTAGAGGTGTCAAAAATCTAAAAAATATTCTGAGTAGGGTTATTTTGTATAACTACTAGTTCCATCCTTGTCATCTAAAATAAAACATTTAATTTGGCAGATAATTCTGAGTTGTCAGGTGAATATTTTAGGTAATGGAAGACTCTTGCTTATGTATTAAACAATTTTGTTGCATGTCACTAGCTGTCAGTGGCAAAATCAGAACTCAGTCAACAGAAATGATGAGGGAAGTTGTGTTTTTTAATAGCATGCCAGCATGTTATTACCTTTCTACATGATCCAGGTTCCCAGCCATGCCGAGTCCTCCGAGAGTGTAGAGCTTCCCGTCGTACACCAGGCTGTTGTGTCTGCATCGTGCCACAGTCATGCGTGACACCAGGTTCCAGTTGTCCAGTAGTGACATGTAGCACCACACATCTGCCACCATCACCCCAGACTCTGTTCCCCCTGATAAGAGGCAGCACTGACATTTACATCTCACTACCACAGTGATTTAATTGTATTAATCTTTCATTAATTGAACATGAATCATGCTGTATGTCTGAAAAGCTGTGCTTTTTGTATTAGAAAAAAAAGCTCTCTTGAGGAAAAATGTGCATCCCTCAACAGACCAGTAATGGGCAACATTTGTTTTGACAACTGCTGTTGAATTTAAAAAGAAGGCCCACCAGTGCAGGACAGTACCTGACAGATAAATATTGTCCCCTGCTGATATGACACTGAAGAACTCGCGGTCATAGAAAGGCAGGCTAGCGAGCGGATACCACTTGCTGTTCTGTGGGTTGAAGCAGGTGACTGCAGTGAGAGAGCGCTGGTTCATGCCGATGGCCTGCCGCCCTCCGACCAGCACTATCACCTCTGCAACTCCTGCAGGTTAGAGACAGAGCACAGCATGCGATGGAGTTGAGCTCTGATAATGCTACAAGCATGTCAGCAGCCCCTTTGGGTGGTAATGGTGAAGCTATTAAACATAGCTCTGAGACGTATATGGAGCATTAGGAGATAATGGTATACTGATGGAATGCACTGCTCCATTAGGTTCACTGATTAACCAGGCTGGATGGAGACGAAATCCAAGAATATCAACACAGCAGATGACATTAAATTACCTTGCGCAAACACACTCGGACATGGAGCCACTAAAACAGAAACTTGGGAGTAAACTTTCGGCCAAAGTATTCTGGCAAACATGAGCGCATTACATGAAGCCATTTTTTCCTCCTTTCAAAGTAACCTACATGAGCAAAGCCAGCTTGTGTGTAGAACTGAATTATCAGAGCTTAACTAAAGTCATAACCATCTGTTCAGCAGTATGCCCTCCAGTGATTCCAGGTTGGCCTGAATACCCTCAACATGTGGACTCTCTGCATTTTGCCATCCCTCAATGTTCAGGTCAGCTATATTTTTAGTTGAGCTTGTTAAGAGGCACTTACTCAACAAATAATATAAATTAAAGATAGCCTACCTGAGAAATAGATACAAATAATAAATTATGGATAAACAACAAAGAACCAATCTTCATCAGGTAAAACAAAGAACAAAGGTATCAGTAGAAGAGCTTAACTTGGTATGACAGTAAAATACCAATACTCATGGCATCCTGTCTGATACATGCCGTACATGCACCTGTATAAGTCTCCCATCATGGTGCCTAACACAGCAGTTTTTTTAGGAGCGGAGAGAAAGAAAGAGTCCGACACAGTAAGAGAAAAAGAAAAAGAGAAAGGTTCAGACATTCCTAAGCTCCCTGTAACTGCTAGCTCATCTTTCAGAATCAATATTTCCCCGGTGATCTACTGACAACAGCAGCTCGGCTGATCCATGGGCTTCTCTGTCTTCCGGAATCGCTCTTATAAACACTGTCATCTTTTCCTCTCCAGCTCTTTCACTAAATCTCTCCAGGGCAGGTAAAAGCGTAACTGGGGTGAAAAAATAGAAGAGGTGAAAAAAAAAAGGGAAAGAGAACCTTTTGTCTTTAGTTGGACGGGAGCTAGAATAGGAAATGTTGAGCGGGATCATCTGCCCTTGTGCTGAAGCTGGGGATATGATGTAAATTCTGTGCTGTCTGTCATCAGAATGATTCATTCTTGGCTTAAGGAAACAGGTGGAGCAGATACTGCACACACAGGGATAGTTTATTTTCGCACGTTGTGGGCATGACGCATTAGCAAAACGTCTGCTCAGATTTATATCCCTTTTGATGCATCCATATGTGTTGCATATTGATGCTCTGCATTGCATTGAATGTAGGCCAGCAATAGTGACTATTTTGCTGGTTATAATTCCTCAGTTATTATTCTGTCAGGACTTAAAGTTCTAGGACCAGATTTATTTTTTTTTGCAGCACACCAAGAAACACCAAACAAATGTTGCATAGGTTCAGGAAAAAGACCACACATGAAGCTCTACCTTCTGAGTTGTTAAATTTCTATAAACCTCCTTTTTCTTCCTGTGACCATGTGTCTACTCTCAACACCTCCTCATTTCTTCCCTACTATTCAGCTTCTACCCAAGATAAACAGAAGTTGCACGAGATTCCAGCACAAGTTCTTACTGCTTACAATTACAATTCCACAATCACCCACCGTGTCGTTCAGTTGAAGACGTGGCCTAAACTCACAAAATGGCAATTAACATTCATATAGTATTTGGCCAAATGTATATGGACACCTGACATCACACCCATACTGTAGGCATTAAGACAGATTTAGTCTTCTGAGGAGGCTTGACACTAGATTTTGGAGTGTGGCTATGAGGATTTGCCCATTCAGCTACAGGAGCATTAGTGGGGTGTTGGGTGAAGAGGCCTAGTGTGCAGTCAGTGTTCCATTTCAGTGGGGTTGAGATCAGGGCTTGGCATAGGACACTTGAGTTCTCTCGCACCAAACCATGTCTTCATGAAGCTCACTTTGTGCACAGAGGCACTGGAATGCTGGAACAGGTTTGGGCCTCTTAGTTCCAGAGAATCTAAATGCATTCTAGATAAATATTTGCTTCTATTTGTGACAACCATATATGTGTGTTGGCCAGGGTAATATATTTCAACAAAATGTTTGAAGGTCCAATTATCTGTACTAAAAAGTCTAAGTTGAATTATATATTTACAGACACATTTAATGAAATGACAATTATAAGCATGCAGGCAGGAAGAATGTCTATGTTTTTTCACGAGACACTTTTTTTTAATATTGTCCAGCTTTAAATATCTACAGAAATGTTAGTTTTCATTGATGACTTCAACTACAGTGATGATGATGACACACACACACACACACACACACAAACAAACTCTTTATGATATTTGTGAATGTGTGTACAGTGATTCTCTCTCTCACACAGACACACACACACGCACACAGGCATACAGTCCATAACAATTCATACTTCTTGCAGGAATGTGTAAGATCAGAGGAGGGCTTAAACTGATATAAGGGCTGGACAGTGCTCAGATTTCTTTCTGCTTATTTCAATCTGCTGCAACCATAATGGTTAAAAGGAGCTTCAAAATCTATGAAATCCGTGATATCGTTGAGCAAGATGATGGCCATGATTTACAAGATGCTGTGCTGATAGTGAAATAGAGGAAGAGGTAACAGCAGAAATCAATTCACAGCATGACAAATTATGCTCTGTATCCTGCTGAAATGGATACATTAATTTAAAAAAAAGCCCAAATAGCATGGTTTTTGTCATTTCGTTCTTTCCCAAACAAGCTGGAAGCACACAATTGTCTGTAGCATGCAAAGAACTGCAATTATAATTTCCCTTCACTGGAACTAGAGGACCAAATCTGTTAAAACATGACAATGCCCCTGTGCACAAAGTCCATGAAGTCCAGATAGAGCCAAGTTTGGATCAGAAGAACTTGTGTCCTGCTCAGAGCCCTGACCTCAACCCTAATGAACATCTTTGGAATGAACTGGAATGTCGATTGCATCCCAGTGATCTAAGATAAGTTAAATAAGATAATTATGGTCAATAGATGACAAAATAATTTGGTCTATAAGCTGTTGATGGGTGAGTAGCCACATGAAATTGCAGAGTAAATGTTTTAAGACTGTTTCGAGGTGATACGAGACGTTTAGATGGTCATAACTGGACTGCAAACATCACTGATGTAGCTGATTTGTAAACATAACTGAAGGGTTAAGTGTGAATTGAGTGACTTCCTGTCTTTAAGTGATTTCATTAGTTTTAATGAATCCAAATTATGGATTTCATTAAAACACAAATTGCCATTAATACATTTTTGGACAAAAACTATGTGCGAATGCTGTCATTCCACACTGAATGGCAATTCTACGATTAAGCATATTAATTACTGTAATTACGCCATTATTTTGAGCTGCACTTTTCAATCTCCAGATATTTGATTATGCTGCTCATTATTATTTTTTGACTCTCCTCAGGGTGAATATCACTGCCCATGCCTAACACCACTGCTTGCCCATGGCAAACACATACACTGAAAATTAAGTGAAAAGGATCTGAGACCTGAGAGCGTGTCTCTTCTCAGCACACTTGAGCATATGTCAATTACATCAGTGATATGGAGACAGGAAGTTGAATTCTATACTGACATCACCCCTGCGCTCTCTCACTCTCTTCCTGTTTATCTCTATTTCTGTCTCCTCATGTTGCTCCATGGGTAGCTCTTTGAGAGCTATGGGAGACAGCACCTTTGACAGTTGAGAATCTCCACCCTTGGCACTGTCTCCCTCCTCCCTATGCCATGCAGCAATCACAGCATCTTCTTCCACTTCACTTCTCCCTAATGAGCCTATCCGTGGCACTGGATCAACACCTGCCACTGGTAAATAAAGCTTTCCCAATGGGAGACAGAGCCACCCAGGTAGCTCTCAACTCTGAGCTAAAGAACAGTAATGATTACATCTGGGGCAGAGAAGAGTAGTAAATCACTCTCTCTCTCTGACTGTTTCTCCTGCTCGCAGTCAGCCTAACTCACTCGTCTGAATGAGTGCTCCTGTGAACATGTCCTGTAAAGGGACCAGAGCTCTCCCAGTAGGCCGTTAGCTTTGAATCGTGTGGCACTTCAAGCCCCCTGTCATGTCTCACCTTACGGTTTTGGGCATCTCCAATTTCCATAAACTGCATTTGGTCTGGTAATTGAGGAACATGACTCTGTACCCGCCAGTGTTTTGGTGAAAATAGTCCAGAATAGAGAAGATAAATTAGTTTTGGATTTGCCTATCAGGAAAAAAACTGCTTTTTTAATCAAGTGCCGATAGATGGCTGATATAAGCTGAACTGTTTTCATCCTTGTGTCCTGTTTCTATTGTGAAACAAATAAGACTAAACAAGCCTGATTTACCGAGACTGCAGTCTACCGATTGAACAAACAAGAAGCCCTTGAAGACCATAACAACGACCAGGAATTTAGAGCACATTAGAAATGCATTACTTCTTCTCCTCTTTTTCATATTCTGAAAAAATGTCTTGTGTTTTATTTCAAATGTCTTCATTTTACAGTTGTCAGACAAATCTTAGGGTTAGGGTTAGGGGTTAGATAAAACCTTATGAAATTACTTTTCTTTTATATATAGAAAGTCTGATAGCTTGCTGATCCATGTTTTTGATGAGTGTATGGTGCAAAAGTCTGAAACATGTCTGAATTTAAACACAGTTTACTTGTCAGTCAGTGAGCAAAAACTGCTGCTCAACTCTTACACCTCCTTTTAACATCTGACTTCAAGTGAGAAGAAGACAGAGTCTCTCTGTGGCTTAATGCTCAGCATGATTTCCTCCATAGTTCTCCCCTGCCCTGTCCCCATATGCTTGCAGAGGGTTAATGTGGCATGAAAAGGAGCACAGAGCTCCAGCTGGGCTCAGGGATGTTGTAGGGCCAGAAGACTGTGGTCACTGCCAGGGGAACAACCCGTTTGTCTATCTATCTGTCTGTCTATCTGTCTCTCTCTCTATCTCTCTCTCTCTCTCACACACACACACGCACACACACACACGCGCGCGCATACACGCACACACGCACACCTGCAGGTCAAAAACAGGCCACAGTGAGCACAAAAAAGAGAGAGGTGAAGATCACTCAAATTCACATTCACTCCTTTTGAAAGACTCTGAAATGTCACTAAAAAATAAGAAAGATAAGACTTCACACATGGCAGGAGATTGGCAAGACTTTCATCATTATGTATGAATGTCAGGGTTTGCCAAATTACATGACATGCATCATGATGTTCACTATATTAATAATCTAGCCAGAAACCGAACATTTTAAATATGGTTTAAAAAAAACAAAGAAAACAATAAAAAACAGCAGATGTATTATAAAATCCATGCTGTTTTAGTGCAGTATTCATCTGCATAGCATGCTAATGGAAAGCAATCAGCAGGTGAGCCAGGCTGAGAGAATTGTTCAGATTAGTTCTGACAGGCCACTCCAAAATGTGCTAATGTAACGAATAACATATGAAAAGAAAATTCAATTTCAGAAGTGAGTGAATAAACTGCCAGAGTTAACACATAAGCAGAGAAGATGGGGAAAACAGCATACGGATTGGCCTGTCCTGAGAGAGACTGAGAGTGAGAGGAGCTGACAGTTTTGTATAAAATGCTCCTCATTACCTGTCATGCATGCAGTAGTCCCTGGCTGAACAATCTGCTAGGCCCTGATTCATAATGTGAACTACAGCAGCACTGGCCATCGGCAGCTACTGGGATTCACCCATCTATCACAGAGCGACTAATTAAACTAGTGCAGAATTAGTGCTGTAGGTGAGAATTAGAAACCGACGATGTTTCATTTAAACCTGCTTGATATTACACACCTAAATTAATTAAAAAAAACCTTAAATCCATTAATTTTCCTGAAAAGACATATAATGTAAAATGCAAAAGCAAGCAGGTCACATTGAGTAGAAATTAAACTTGAACAATTTTGTATCTCCAGTTTAACAGTCTTACAAACTATGACTGTGGTAAATTGGAAAACGGAAAGGGGACAGATATGACCTCATATCTGTGATAATAGAGCGAGATAGTGTACACGCTGTAAGAAAAATAATATCTTTTTCTCTGACTTCCTGGGCACACATGTAGTCTAGCCATGCAACATGAAAAAGAAAATCTGTAGGGAATAACCATTAGTGGATTAATTAAACCCAGTGAAAAATGTTTAATTGGAGTCGGAATTGTTAGCCGGAAAAAAGCTGAATTCTTAGTTAAGCCACAGATCACAGTTAAGCTCAGTCGGTGGGTGAGGCACCAGCTCTCCATTCACAGGAATCATTTAATTAGTTATTCACGTACACAGAAATCATGACCTATTCATAGCCAGAGGTGAGGTGAGAGGAGAGGAGAAGGTCGAGAGATCAAAAATTCATATTTATCCCTTGTGATTCTTCATTATCATGCATGACCTCATGCATCAGCCTTGAATAAAGGCATGGTGAAAAGCTTTACCCAGTTATGGAGTGATCGTATGAATACTGAATTTGTCCAAATCCATCTACCACAAAATAAATCTACGTGGTTGTCGACCCAGAGGGTGAAAAACGACCAGTGCTTTCAAGACAGGAAATAAGACGTTTTACCTACAGTAACAGGAGCATGTGAGTCAAATCTGGCTTCTCATTTGTTCAAAAGAACGATGAAGTTTAAATGGCATCCCAAGATGTCTCATAACTACATATTTATCCTATTTGTTGCACTGTAGTCCCTAAATAAAATGCTATATGATGAACAAGAGAATCAACTGAAGCTGTAGTGTTAGAACGGAACAATTTGTTAATGAATAATTCAGCATATGAATATCAAGTATACTTCAGGTGTAAAAAAAAAAAAAAAAATCCTCAGGTCAACAAAAGCAAATAAGGAACCCTTTACAGCCCTACAAACAGATGAGGGCTTCCAAAAAAAAGCTACAACTCTTAAACAGCCTTGCGTGAACAATAAGGGCATGATATTTTACTGTAGACATGATGTGTGATGTACTGTGAGTCTGTACAGCCATGTCTTATTCCCTACTGTATTTGTACGGTAACAGAGAAGAAGGAAGAAGAAGAGAAAAGGAAGGCCTATAAGAAAACAAAAGTGCTTTTGCCCTGTTGAACTGTCACTCCAGAGGACGTCTGCACCAGTGTTGAGAGAAGAATGTTTCATGGATGACATAACAGCACTTTTTTTCATACTTCACACTTATCTTTGTGGCTCAGGTGGTGTACGTACGCATAAAACACACACACACACACACACACACACACACACACACACACACACACACACACACACACACACACCTTTTTCTGTCTTCAGAACTGTCCATCTGTGAAAAAAAAAATCCTAATGCTTTATGTTCCTCAACTTTCATCTCTCTTCCTACCTTTCAATCCTTCACTATTTTCTCTCTCTCTCTCCCTCTCACTCTCCCTGTATAACGACTTGACTGCCTAGGTACTTCTGTTTGCTGTCGACTGCTCTCTGAGCTCCATGCCGCATTCTAAACAGGGCCGACAGGTGACGGGCTATCCCACTGTGCATCAGAGCCATGCTGAGCCTGCCACTAAGTTTTTTGTAAACACAAATAAGATTAAAACGGTGAATGGAAAAAAAAAAATGACCGAAAAATACATGCTTCAAAATGATAAAACCCATAATGAGTAAACGCAGAAACTCATAAAATGACCCCTGCAGAAACTATAAAAACTGTGCGCCATGCAGTAACACTGTGCTTAAGCTAAACCCATAATACCTTTCATCAAAGGACAATTAAACACTGCCTTATTAAGGAAAGACTCAAGTTCTGGCAGATGAGTAGGGAAAATTCTCAAACCCCCTGAAAGCAATTTTCTTAAATCTTAAGTGAGGCTACTTATAAATATCTGAATTAATAGTGTAAACCAACGCAGTTTTCTAAAATGCCAGAGATATTTACTAAGGCTTTAGAGATTTATTAAGAGAAGCCTTGGTGGCCAGGCTTGCATGCTTGCCACAAGAAAAAAAAAAAAAAAGGAAAGTGGTGCCATATTTTGCTTGGCTCTCTTGGCCGTTATGCTTGACTGCTGCAATAAAAACCTTTCTCTAGCTCTTGCTCTCAATTGAGCCTTTACACGAAACATGAAATGACTTTGAAGACCCAGCACAGAAATATCACATGGTAAAATGTGAGAGAAGTGTGTACCATATCATTCCTTAGAGAGACTTGTCTCAGTGTATTCAGCCAGCACTTCATTGCTCCTGTATTGCAACGGACTGAGATCAATAACAGTCAGGGTGGGAGAAAGGGCCACAGTACATAAGGACTAAATAAATCCATACACTGCTCACAGTGTCTGCTCTGATGAAGCTGAGGAATCCACAGAGACGAGCCAGTCTGAGATTGGGAATGACTTATCTGAAGAAGGAACAGTGCTAGGGATTAGGATGGCTCAGAAATGTATAGTTGTTTATGTTTTGGCTTGTGCATTATTGAGTCAGGAAAATAAAATAAAATAAAATAAATTACTGTAGATTTCCGTCCAAAAAAAAACAACAAACAAACAGAAATGAAATTAAATGCCGGCTGTCAAATATTCTGTTAAAACTGTGTGATTTAACTGTCAGCTTATAGTTGTAGAAGCTATTCAGACATTTTAAAAATTTTCTGCTGGTCTTTACAAGATATTTTGTTTATCTAGAAATAATTTGACGTTACATTTTTGTAGAAATCTTTGCTTTACAGCAGTTCTTTACTCGTGCCTAAGACTTTTACACAGTACTGGGTGTGTATTATATAAGAAAAATCTTCTAGAATGAAGAAGCACTAAAAAAATACTGCAGTATTTTACAGTATATGAAATATGATAAAAGAAAATCTTATGAAAACCAAAGTCTATTATACTGTATATAGCTTGTGTAGCTGTAAAAGAATATTATTCTCAGGTGTTCATGTAAATAATTTTGTGAGAAATTATTCACACTGTCATAGAATTTTTGGTTCATTTACCGTCTCCGGTGTGACTGAACCCGAAATCATGGCTGTTTAAAAGAGGACAGTGAAAGATAAATGGGATTATTCTCTGCTTCAAGTTTAAAACAGACAGCTCATCTGGTGAGTCCATAACACGTCAAAACTCATAACACAAAAAGCAGAACAAAAAATTCATTTCAGTTTAAGATTGTTTAACCATAGTAGTTGCTTGTAATTTAAACTGATTAAAAAGACCAGAAAACTAACATTTAAAATGGTTTCAGTTCCCTGTTGCACCAAGAAAAATAAATCTTCAATCATGTCAAAACAAAAAGCCTTTTCCATGGCATCACTTTATACAAGCTTGATTTTTAAGAGTGCGCTCCATAATAAACTGAGTGAAACTCACTACTCGCTCAACATCTCCTCGTATTGCTCCAAAAGGTTTAACAGCACAATCTACAAACTTGGCCTTCTGGTACCTGATGATGAATGATAATTGAATTCATAATTGTTAACAAAGTATTTTTGTTGTACTTTTCCACTCCCACTCTAATTGATCATTATCCTTGGAATGAAAAAAAATAAAAAATACAGACAATCAGCACATTCTATTCTATGGTCCAGGTCATGGAATAGCGTAAAGAAAATGGAAAAAATTACAGTGTTAAAATGGGTTTAATTGTCACGCATGAGAAATTAGCTGTACAGGTGAAAGTGAGGGCAGGAAGAAGCTGGCTCAGTGCTGTACCTGCTGACAATCTTGGCCGGGTGCGGGGTGTCTGCATCTCCTGGCGTGCATGAGGAAGCATGTGGTAGCGCTTAGCCTCGTTCACTAGGTCTCGGCAGGCCTCGGACGACTTGATCAGCTCCTCGTTGTCCACCACGTTCAGCAGGTAGCTCGGGTGAATAAACGGTAGCCGCACTACTGCCAGCAACTCTGATATGTGCTGCGAGAGAATCAGACAGCAAAACAGCTTGAATAGAAATGATTAACTCACAGATATTAATCTTCATGTTCTGTGAACTACTTAGAAATGTCTAATTTATTTATAGCATGACATTTAGTGTTCAGCGTTTCACAAATGTTATTATCATAGACAGAAACACATTAGTGTATCAAAGTTGTGTATTAAAATTTTACAGAAATCCAATTTAATAACTTATGTTACACTATTAGATGTTTTTCTGCAACAAAAATATCTGCTCGATGTTCACTGGATTCTTCAAATCAGGTCTGCAGAGGGTCCTGCTTAAACTCTTAGAAACTTTTTAGATTCTTTCTAAAAAAATCAAAGATGTGTATGTGTGTGCGTGTGTGCATGTGTGTGTGCGCGTGTGCAGTATGTGTGTGTGTGTGTGTGAGTGTGTGTATCTGTGTATGGGTGTTTGTGTGTGTGTGCAGTATGTGTGTGTGTGTGTATGTGTGTGTATGTGTGAACATACACACACACAAAACATAATTTTCACATTGTATATTTTATTAACATGTATTTTTAGATTAATATTATTAATGAACTTGATGAATAATAATTAAAAAAATCAATTAAATTTAACAAAACAATAAAATTGCTTACTTTGCAGTTAACAGAATTATTTTTCTAAAATCAGAACTTGTAATTTACGAATCACTTCCTGTTGGTTCCTCAGTTTCTTTTGTTCTATCTGGGGCATCTGTGTGTGTGTGTGAGTGTGTGTGTGTGTGTGTTGACCAGGTGACAAACAGGTTTGAAAGGAGTTGCTATGGTGAGGGCCACAGTGGGCTGATGACTCCTTGTTCACAGTGGGGATCTGCAGGATGTTTGCTTGCATCTGTGCTCGGCGCTGTAAACACAAGCTGAACAGCAGACCTGCTCACCCTGAGCTCTCACACACTGTCTCTAGGCCTGTTCACACACATGTACTGTCATGACATCTGGGCCTGTGGTCTCTCATCAATCTATAGCGCACTCGCTCTCTGACCGTGACATGATGGCCATGTTCACTTTAGGCACACTTGACATTTATACAGGCAACACTACTGACATTTCCCAACAGTGCTTACTATATAGCAACAACCTCCAACCATTTCTCTGTGTTTTTTTTTTTCACCTCAATACCACCGATGTATAAAGCATGCACAGCTAGAGGCCAGGTCTATGTAACACCTTGGAGCTATTTCATACACGCTTGCCAAGTCTTGTCTGTACTTCAGCTCTTTATATTATACACTAAAACACTTCCCAAAATTGCCCTTCTACTAAATGTTTATGGAGTAATTCTCTTAATGTTGTTTTTTCTTGAGGAAAGTAAATAGCAGAAAGCCTATTTGAACTCAATGTGTGTAATATAATGTGTTAATGCATAAACTGGCTGTTCCAGGGCACAGGAAATGTCCCCATTGGGTGAATGATTTGGGATTAGTGTTGGTTGTAGCTCTGGTACAGGCATGCTGTTCTGAACACATTTCGCGTCTGTTCTAAAATAATGTCATAGCAATATGTCCATGTACCCACCAGAATGCTTCCTCTCTCCCCGCCTTCCCCTTCTTTTCCCTCTCCAGCCCTGCCAGTGCCACGGGTGAGTCGTTCTAGCCAAACAGCTTTGGAATGGTTAGAGAAAATAATCATCTGCTCCCAAGCTGAGTCACCACAGGGGAGTAGGCAAGGGCTGTTACAGGCAGCGGGGGGATTTATACTCCCTCTTGTAAATTTGACTAAAATACGCTGATGTTTGTGTGCTCCTATCCTGTACCAGGCGATTATATGATTACACTAATATATGCAATCCCAAAGAAGAGGAGAGTAAACAAAGCAACAAGGTTCTCTAAAGTGACCAGCTTCAGACTGAAAGACAAGAAGTAACGGCAGAGCAGGGAAAGTAAATTCTGAATATGATGAATTATAGATCGGCCCAGTTGTATCTCATAGAGATCCATCTGTGCATTTATGACCCATGCAGTGACCAGGTTGACTGCTTAAGGTAAAATAGGGAAATGAAAATCATAATGGAATGAGGCATTAAGGTTCAGTGTTCACTAAGCACATAGAAAAATATCTGGCATTTAATGCCTAGTAAAACAATGAGCAATGTTTTTGGCAGGATGTGATAGTCAGGGATTAATACTGGTTTAACCTACTCATGCCAAGCTGCAGAACAGATTCTTGGGTGGTGTTTTTGACATGGCTGTGTTAGTGGTTCTAGGTGTTTTTATGTCCACAGGATCCTACTGACAGCCTGGAGATGTTTCCTGATAGATTTGGTGCTGGTACGAGTCAATGAGAAATTTCTGGGTTGGATACGGCTAGATTGAGATGACAGAGAGTCAACCCTGTCCTGTGGCCAGAAAAACACCTACAAGGTCAATGTTGTCCTAATGTGATGGCAGTAAAACATGGGTAAATTGAACCAGTATCACTCCCTGAACATCACATCCTTTTCCAAACTTTGCTTATTGTTTACAAGGGATTAAATTAAATCTCTGAAGCAGGTAGGAAAACTCAAGTGTTCTTCTATGTGCTTAGTGAACAATCTGAAAATTAATACCTCTTTCCATTATACTATTCTTTTTCAAATTTTACCAAAAGCAGTCAACCAGGTCACTGCATGGGTCTTAACCACACAGATGGTTCTATAAGAGAATGTGACTCACTAGCCAAATACTATCTGGTCACTTTCGGTCCAATGGTGGCTTGTCTATGTGGTACAGGTGAGATGATACATAGCAACAGACTGTAATTGTATCCAAATATTTACTTGATAAAATGGCAAGTAAACATAACTACAGGTTAAGTGCAATTAATGTAAAAGTGAAAATTTTTATTTTTACGTGTTCAATTTAATTACTAGGGGGGCACGGTGGCTTAGTGGTTAGCACGTTCGCCTCACACCTCCAGGGTTGAGGGTTCGATTCCTGCCTCCGCCTTGTGTGTGTGTGGAGTTTGCATGTTCTCCCCGTGCCTCGGGGGTTTCCTCCGGGTACTCCGGCTACTTCCCCCGGTCCAAAGACATGCATGGTAGGTTGATTGGCATCTCTGGAAAATTGTCCATAGTGTGTGATTGCGTGATTGAATGAGAGTGTGTGTGTGTGTGTGTGCGCCCTGCAATGGGTTGGCACTCTGTCCAGGGTGTATCCTGCCTTGATGCCCAATGATGCCTGAGATCAGAGGCTCCCCGTGACCCGAGGTAGTTCGGATAAGCGGTAGAAAATGAATGAATGAATGAATTTAATTACTAATGCTGAAAAGCTGAATTTTTTTATTTCTCTAATTGGGAACTTTGAGCGCACCACATGTTTATGTTTCACAGTTAATATTAGCACTGCCTGCCTTTAATAAAGCACTCATTTACAGTCACATTTGGATCTATGAGTGACCAGTTAATAAGTTCCACAAAGATTTAGCTTTCTTTATTTAATTGCAAGTCTGTAATGTTTCATAACATTTATTGTTACGCCTGTAGCAATAATAGTGATAAATCTGTAATTAAACCAAAGAACCTCCAAAACTTTTAACTAGTACTGAGGTTTTACTTAATCTAATAACTTCCAGTATCATTTACTATGTCTTTCCGGGGTATATACACCCACACAAAAACTCTTATTGGACACTGAACACCCCGTTTATAGCGTTTGTATCCGAGTCTGAATTGCCATCTTGCACAAGGCTCCATTTAACATTGAGCCTGACACCAACATATGTCTCACACACACACACACACACACACACACACACACACACAATTGAAGCCTTTATGAAGTTATTCAGAACATGGTAATGTTTCTTTAGCTGTGAGCCAATACTAATCCCAGCACTTCGTACAAGCCATGCAGTAAGTGTACGACCCTTTCTCAGCTATAACAGCTAGAGGGTATTCATGCCCAGGCTTGCTTTTAGCACCTGCTGGGTAGCTTTCAGGACCACAGGCAGCACAGCCTCTCAATCTGTAACATGACTGGAAGAGGTTGATCACTGAAATAGCAGGAAGAAACGGGAATGGGTTTCCAGTTGATGCATGCCTTAGAGAGCAAGCACATTGTATTGAGGATGCAAGAAAAGAAATCTGGGTTCACTAATCATAAAAAAAGACTTCAGGGTTATAGAAGTGATAAAGAAAATGACAAAGAGTTCCATCACATCAGCTGATCCAGTTTGTCTGGTCCAGCCTCAGAGCAACTGCAGAACAGAGTCATCACTTGGAGTGGATCAAGAGGGCTGACCTCAATAACCAGCTGAAGGTCCCACAAGAGACCACCACAGCCTCCTTGCAAACAGATGCCATGCTCTGGTCTACCTTCAATAGGACGTTCATTATAGTAGAACTATAACTGGTTCATGAGAAGAGGGATCTTATGACTGTTTCATGAGGATAAGGATTGGAGGCTGCTTTATAGAGAAAAGTATGCAGAGATATCATTTGACTGTTTACGAGAAGTGGAAGTGTGTTCACCTACCCAGTCCAAGCCAGTTATTCAATGGAAGATCCTAAAGTCACTCAGGTGAATGGTGACTACTGACACAATTGAAGGTACATTGATAGTACATCAGGTAGATATGCTCAGCATGAGGACCCAACTGTGCTTACTCTATGTAATTTCCCATGGAACCCTCTCTGATTGTAAAAAAAAGTCTTTATTTTTGCTATTCTCTTTTCTCTGTTACATTATTATGTATCTCCATTTCACATTGAGAGAAGCACAACATATAAAGCAGACTTCCACAGAAAAGGCTCATGCAACTTTCTTTTACCAGATTGCAGTCAAATCAAGAAGTCTTCCAAAAAACTGTGAACTATGAGGTACATCAGAGAAACTTTACTGTTTTCCATTTCTGTCAACCTTCTTCTGCATGATATTCGTCTCCATTCTGTCTTGCAGTCCAAACTGCAGTCTGCTCGTCCACATTTTAGGTGCCATTGGCCACCTTGCATATTGATGTACTAAGAGACTTTTGCATATGTGTTTTTAAACAATGGATAGCCATTCAGTGAGTGAAAACTTCTTCTTGGCCAACCTGCCTGGTTTCTTCCAAAGATGCAAGTCTGTATAGTCAAAACATTCAATACGGAGAAGGTATTGATTTGCCAGGGACAAAGGGCACGACTTTTCTATGCCTGTCTCCATCTCTGTCTCTTTCAACTGACTAGAGATTCCAGACTGTTCAGTCATAGCTTCAGTTGTAACCCTAGTCAACAGAGTCAAACCTCCAGATGCTTATTTTGGCTGTTTAATGAAAGGACTTTCTTCTGACACACTTAAATAAATGTATTGGCGTGTTCTGTGTAAGATTAAGCTAATTATCCACAAAAGTATAACCTTTTTTATTAAGGGTGCCAATAATTGTGGAGCTGAAAACTAAGCGCACTCTCAAACATAGGTGCATTAAGTGAACATACTACAGTCAAGCTGCATGTATGTGTGCAAAATATGGGATACAAAAGGGAGGACAGGTGAAAAGAAATGCCTAATTTTTCCCATGTAAGCACACACACTCACACAAACACAAACAAACACACAGGACATAATTCACACTGAGGTGGAGAATAATCAGTCTGACAGCATGCTGAGCAGATATGACACGAGTCAAGTTGTGAGCATGCTGGGATGTGTCACACAGATGAAAAATGCCCACAGAGTATTTTCTATTTCGTATTGTCAGTGGGCACCACAGTGTCATCACGGCCCCCATGTTGCTGTGTATAAATATGACCTGCACACAGAGACATTTTGTCTTTTTTCTTTAACTAATCTCAGCGAGGAAAAATACGGTAGCAAAACTTTCCCTCACACCTCATTCAAAGAGTTCATCTGGGGCTATTCCCTTAGTAGGGAGAAAAGAAACAGAGAGAGACTATGACAGAGAAAAAAGGGACACGAGGCGCTGGGATTCAGTTGGCCTGTAGCCTGGAGCTCTGCTTCTGAACCATATTAGTGTAAAATAGAGAGAGCAATGAAGACATACAGCAGTGAAGCTGGCCAGGGTCTGTACCCCGTCTCCTCTCTCTTTGCGTCTCTCTCTCTGCACCACAGCTGAGGCTGTAACCCCTGAGCTGTGCAGCAGTGTAGAGATAGCTCACTAATCACATGCAAGTCTTCTTATGGAACTGACCAAATCTATCAAAATCTGCTAATAGATTCAACGTTTATTCAAGGACTCCGTGTGATTCAATGAGCTCTGAAAAACTTCATAATCAAAAAAAGATCGAAACGCAAATTCTGCAAATCTGCAAACGTCTCTGGTTTGACAATCTAATGTTAAACAGGTCTCCTACAGCTAATAAGTATCATCTTGCTGGAACATGGAGCGCATATCAGTGGTGGCACGTTATTGTTATTTTACAGCTGCTGTATCAGATGGAAATTCATTTGGTGAATACTGATTCTTCATCCTGTACAAACCATCATTAAGCTCCCCTTTCATTCGCATATTAGATCTTCTTTCAAAAGAGATGCTATTAATCAAACCCCTTTGTCCTGCAGCCTTAGCAAGTGATAAAGTGTTGACTGAAATTGGCCGGGGCACGACATTAATGGGCCCACTGGCAGCGTGAGGGGCCGTTCTAATTGAACACACATGGCCTGTACTGTGGACCTGGAGCGAGGAGTGAAAGGAAAGGCCAACATTTCGGCACTCATCTCACTCTCTGCCTGATCTGCTCAAATTACACTACAGGATTGCGATTACTGCCCGGCTCTCCTAGCTGAACTCCTAGTGTGAGTTTTACTCCAGAAGCTGAGGTTAAATCACACTGAAGCTACTGTTTAGGCAGTTTATATTACACTGAATTGAACGGCTATTTTAAATAATGTTTATTTTATAAAACTGAACAGCAGATAACTTTACTTAAAAAAGTATATATCCACCTTTAAGCTTTAAGATATTTTGACAATTCATTTACTCATATCTATTAATTCAGTTTGAGAACAGCACTCCGTCTTGAGCACTAAGGCAGAATCGATCGTTAAGCTGGCATGTACAATTTTTATATGCCCCATGCCCCACGAGCTAGAGTATTTGCAGCAGCATTATTCTTCTTTTTTGCGAGTCGTTTGGGACCCATGATACGACTACAGGAAAACTGTGTTGACTCACTGAGCTACACTAATGTAAATTAAAATAAGAGATGATGAACTACCCAACATGGATCCATACATCATCACACATGGAGGCAATGCTTCAGATCGAGGCTGGAATTAAACTAAGTACTCAGGCTGCTCACAATCGAGTAGGTGCTAAATCAGATGTAATTAGCTCTAAGCCACAAAATGACTTGCTTACCTAGATGTATGACAAAATTAGCTGTTTTTACTCCATTCCTGTTACCTGTCCTTGGCATAAATGTGTTTCGCTCCTCTAACACTTCACAAGCATCACTTTGTCTTCATGTGTCTTCCTAGGCACCGATTCCCACAGTGAAAATGGTCTATAAACAACGGCTCACTCTGAGGAACAAGCCCTTATATTGGCCTTTATTTTTCTGTACACTGATGCGATAATTGGATTCAACATATCCTTGGGAAATTTCAGAAGGTTCAATCAAATCCCTTTCATCACAGTCTAGTCCAGCTAGCAAACAAAAAAGAGACAGAGAAAGAGAACAGCCAAAAAAAATAAAAAATAAAAATTGTGTTCATGACCCAGTGTTTTGTTGTGTATAAACTCCAGCACTGACCAATGGGCTGTTTTATCATGTGAAAGGCTGAGTGTGTGAGCTGCTTTTTAAACAGCAGCTCAATGCGACAGCTCTGCCCCACACGGCTTTTGCGTTTCAGACAACCACAGCGCTCCATCACGACTGCCAACAGCTTGATTTCCTGATGCATAGCGCTCGATTCCACATGCAGCTCTACTGTGCATGTATTTTAATTCTGAGCATCCTCAGTCTTCTGGAAAACTAAACAAATAAGAGTTAAGGCCCAGAAAAGTTTTGGAGGTTTTTTGGCATCTCAGAGCCAGAACTTTCAGTTTTGGAAGCAGTTTTAAAGAGGTCATGTGTCTGAACTACCTAGCGCACAGCTCTTTTGATCCTAGAAGAAAAGAGACACTTCAGGAGAGTTAGTGCTCCTGCTGTGTCCTACACTTACACTTTTTTTTAGCCAGGGTAAAACTCAATTCCAATACAGTACCTGTAAAACACTTCAGGCTTCAGCTCTGCTTGGCTCAACTTCTTCATTGAGCCTTTTGTTTTCTCCAATGAGTTGCTTCTCCTAACTTTCATGTAACTGATATAATATTCATTTAATCTCTTTTCTTACTATCTTCTGTTCTTCTTGGTAGCTGTCGATGCTTTCTTGACCCAGGCCATTACTTTCTAATAAATAAAATGTATTTAAATGTTTTGAAATTGTTTAGATCATACACAATATTCACAGTGCTTTATATATGTTATACTAGAGATGTGCACAGGTGCAAGTGCAAATAATATACTATGGACGAATGGCAGATATCAAAGCAACATTTGTGTGTTAAATCGAGGGACAGTGAGCATGTAGGGAAGTCATTGTCTTTTTTGCAGAAAGAGAAATTGCAGGCAGTGGCCAGTTCAAGCCTATCGATAGTTACATCTGTGTGCCATTCATTGAGGATATGTAGTTTCACAGGAGACAATGAGAATGATAATGGAAATGATCGATCTTGAAATAGTGGACCTCCTGTATGCCCAGTGTCGAGCTGTGTAGAGCCATTTTCCAGCATTATATCTGTCTGTTCCTGCCCCTAATTAAATATAATTTCCTGCTCAGTTGTTTCAAAGTTCTGCTACAAATATTAATCTGGTATAACTTCACCAAATTAACAGCTTAACAGCTCCCATTCTAACACAATGTTGCTCTATTATACCGTTTTGTCATAGTATTAGGACTCTATTTTCAAAATATTGTGACTTTCTTGGAATATCAGTTATTCAGGACTTTGTCCCTCAAATAATTGTATTCTATGGTTGTTTCTATTATCTACATATTGGTTTACAAACATTTACAAATATGTTTTATTTATAATTTGACATTTTTATCTTTTAGTGGTAAACAATCAATTATTTTCCAAAATATTCCTCCCTAATATAAAGACTTACCTGTACTCGGTTGTTTGGGTCTCTCTTGATCCATTTGATGACAGTCTCGTAGACGAGCTCCTCAGCCTTGGTGTTGAGACTGTCGTTGGACAGGTAACTGACCAGGTCTTCTTTAGAGATGCTTAGGATCTCTTCTTGGCTAGCCACATCTGGGAAGTTCTGCAGGGCAAATGCCTTGGCCATGTTGTGTAGCTCTGTGCAACACATCGCCTCAGCCATGGCCAGAACCCCCAGGCAGTTCCCTGCTGTCAGCTGCTTCTCTGAAGAGCACAAAGGGAAGAGAGACACCATCCAGTGCCCACATCCATAAAAGATCACAAGGCTTTGGGGAGAAAAGCAGCAAAGCTATCTGAGCTGTGTATCTGTGAAACTCAGAGGAGCACTGAAGCTCAAAGCATTTCTGGGACAAACACTGGGGCAAATCGATTGAGTGCAGGGCACCCAGCAGAGGTGGCATCCCACAGATTAACACTGGCAGGTAAAGTACTTATTGGTGCCCTAGGGCCACAGAGGAGCCAAATAAGGGGGCAACAAAGTATCATAAGGGCCAAGCCCGTGACTGCAAAGCTTGAACAAATTGTAATATGCAAAGACCAAGCTGCCGTCTGTCTATCCAAAGAGTGACACTAAATAAAGTACTCTTATATCAAGTTCTTTATACACTCTATACACATAGTGTTTCACATTAGCAAAACAAATTTTGGTATTTCATCATGGCTACTTGAAGACTTGTAATAGCCTCCTTAAGGCAAAAAGTACACACACACTCACGCTGTGCCAAGTTGATTCTTGCTGTGACCTGCTCTTATAGTTTTAGAGAGTTGGACTGTACAGCTCTGATTGTTACCTGACAACCACAATTTATGACAACCACAATTTACTTCAGTCAGTAAAGATCAGCAAAAAAAGAGCCGGAAGCTACTTTTAGGGCAATCACTCCATCCCTTCTACATTTGTGTAAAAGTTTAAATTGGGTGAAATTTTTTTTTATCAGACCAACACAACACTATTTTCAAGCTTTGTTTCTTTAGAATGTCTTTTTGAATACTATTAAACTCAGAATCTCACACAATTAAATGTACAAATATGGCTACGAAATGTAATTAAAATTCAGTAGATCCTACAAAATCTCTCAGTGGTGTAGATCCTACAAAATCTCTCAGTGCTATAGATCCTACAAAATCTCTCAGTGGTGTAGATCCTACAAAGTCTCTCAGTGGTGTAGATCCTACAGAATGTCTCAGTGTTGTAGATCATACAGAATAGCTCAATATAGTAGCTCCTACAGAATCTCTGTGTTGTAGATCCTACAGAATCTCTCAGTGCTGTAGATCATACAGAATCTCTCAATGCTGTAGATCATACAGAATCTCTCAATGCTGTAGATCATACAGAATAGCTCAATATAGTAGATCCTACAGAATCTCTGTGTTGTAGATCCTACAGAGTCTCTCAGTGTTGTAGATCCTACAGAATCTCTTAATGCTGTAGATCCTACAGAATCTCTGTTATAGATACTACAGAATCTCTAGTGTTGTAAATCCTACAGAATCTCAGTACTGTAGATCCTGCAGAATCTCAGTGATGTAAATCCTACAAAATATTAGTGCAGTAGATCCTACAAAATCTCTCAGTGTTGTAGATCCTACAGAGTCTCTCAGTGTTGTAGATCCTACAGAATCTCTTAATGCTGTAGATCCTACAGAATAGCTCAATATAATAGATCCTACAGAATCTCTGTTATAGATACTACAGAATCTCTTAGTGTTGTAAATCCTACAGAATCTCAGTACTGTAGATCCTACAGAATCTCAGTGATGTAAATCCTACAGAATATTAGTGCAGTAGATCCTACAAAATCTCTCAGTGTTGTAGATCCTACAGAGTCTCTCGGTGTTGTAGATCCTACAGAATCTCAGTACTGTAGATCCTACAGAATCTCAATGATGTAAATACTACAGAATATTAGTGCAGTAGATCCTACAAAATCTCTCAGTGTTGTAGATCCTACAGAGTCTCTCGGTGTTGTAAATCCTACAGAATCTTAGTGCAGTAGATCCTACAGAATCTCAGTGATGTAATTCCTACAGAATATTAGTGCAGTAGATCCTACAAAATCTCTGTGTTGTAGGTCCTACAGAGTCTATCGGTGTTGTAAATCCTACAGAATCTCAGTACTGTAGATCCTACAGAATCTCAGTGATGTAATTCCTACAGAATCTTAGTGCAGTAGATCCTACAAAATCTCTCAGTGTTGTAGATCCTACAGAGTCTCTCGGTGTTGTAGATCCTACAGAATCTCAGTACTGTAGATACTACAGAATCTCAGTGATGTAAATACTACAGAATATTAGTGCAGTAGATCCTACAAAATCTCTCAGTGTTGTAGATCCTACAGAGTCTCTCGGTGTTGTAAATCCTACAGAATCTTAGTGCAGTAGATCCTACAGAATCTCAGTGATGTAATTCCTACAGAATCTTAGTGCAGTAGATCCTACAAAATCTCTGTGTTGTAGGTCCTACAGAGTCTATCGGTGTTGTAAATCCTACAGAATCTCAGTACTGTAGATCCTACAGAATCTCAGTGATGTAATTCCTACAGAATCTTAGTGCAGTAGATCCTACAGAATCTCAGTGATGTAATTCCTACAGAATATTAGTGCAGTAGATCCTACAAAATCTCTCAGTGTTGTAGGTCCTACAGTCTCTCAGTGTTGTAGATCCTACAGAATCTCAGTACTGTAGATCCTACAGAATCTCAGTGATGTATTTCCTACAGAGTCTTAGTGCAGTAGATCCTACAGGATCTCTTAGTGTTGCAAATTCTACAGAATCTCAGTGATGTAGATCCTACAGAATCTCTCAGTGTTGAGAGCAACATATTCAAAGGATCAACAGCTAGTGGCATTTGCAATATTTATTTATTTTTTAAAGTATATTTGAAGCTTTCACTTATTCAAATCAAGCCAGCATCTCACAATAGCAGAGTTCAACAACAGAAAGGCTTTATGCATGTGAACTATTATACAGAGCTAATTTTTCTTTTGTCAGACTGTAAGCTGTACAGAAATCTCCAAACTCAAAGAATATTATTATTTTAATAGTCCCAGTATTAGGAAATGCAGACAGCCTGCTAGGCAAAACATTCCACATAAACTGACTAGTGATTTGTTGAAACCTTCACTATATAAAAAAAATACAAAAACTTTTGGCTTGTGCAGGATATAGAAGAAGTCATTGTTATTGGGACCGTGACAAAAAAGTGAGTGGGATGAAACCATGTGAATGGAGACCCATTTCAAGATCAGGACTAGGACCAATAGTAGCTCTGGAGTTGATAGTGAACAGAACTTTCTTTGAGATGTCTATAATTAAACATTCTGTGGTTTTGTATCTTTGGAAATATTTTGGAATGTGGAATACTGGAATGTATTTGCCTTATATTATTATATGGCAAATATAATAAAAAATATAAAATATTAAAATTAATATTAAAATAATATTAAAATTAGCTCTGTATAATAGTATTGCATTTCTGGCCAATGTCTGTAAAGAAATCCAATATTTCTAAATTTGTAGAATACTGTACTGTAAGTGGAGGCTTTAGTAGGTCTAACTAATGAAAGACTGCTTACTAAAGGCCAGGTGACTTAACAAAGCCTAAGTGGGATGAAATTCCCTCACAATATACTTTCCTGAATAAAGGATCTGAAGTCTGGCAATAGATTTAGATTTTAATGTCTGAGCTGGAAATTTGATGTTTTATAAACGTCTTTTATTAACTGCTTCTCCACTTAGGTGAAAATCACATTTTGCGATGTTAAAAGACAAAGACTATCTCGACACCACCTAGCGTGCTGACAAACGTGAATGTGCCTGAGACAAGGTGTTCATTTTCTGTAATATTAGAAAAGTAGTCCATGTGTTTTTTGGAAGAAAATTCTGGATGAATCAGCGTGACATAAGCTGTATAAACATAAAATATGTAGCCCATGTGAAGTCCACCCAGACACGTTACTGCCAAACTTCAGCCCAACATGTGTCTGGTTCAAACAGATGCGCTTTTATTATGTCTGGAATGATGCAGAGTTGTAGCGTGCCATCTCCTATAAACCAGGTCAGATGTCTTCTCTCTTTGAGGAAAGTGCATATTTTTTTCTTCTGAAGTTTTCTGTCAGGGCCAATAAAGGACAGGCTGAAGACAACTGCATGGTGAGGTCCAGGCCTCATTCCATCCAGCACACATAGGTGCACACACACACACACACAAAACACACACACACAAAACACATGAACTTGATTGTCATTACTAGCTTGAGGTAGCAGCACTGCAGCTGCGCAGCCTTTTGAACATCTTGCTTCTCTGCAGGACTTCACTAAACACATGTAACTTTTAGCAGAATCCACTAAGTCGTGCTACTGGTAGCCTAAACCCAGCTGTGAGAAGTAAAATGTTTTGACACCATACACGATACCTTTTTTAATGGAGTAAATATTTTACGTTTTACATGCGATCACCAAATCGACAAGTCTCTATCGTTTCTTGCAAAGCTGCAAACAACTTCCAACTTTTCTTTGTTGTACACTGGATTTACCCTCATTTGATGCAGGGCTTTAGATAAATCTCCTGCCATCTCTGCATGATGCCAAAACACATTTTTAGACTTGAAAACCGGCAAAGCAAATAGATCAATAAAAGATGCTGGTAATCCTTCACTTCCTGTCTGACTGTTCAGCTGACCTTTTGAACCAAAGTTTCACTTTTTCTTTGTCTACACTCCCAAGTCAAATGCTAAAGAAGTCACGGAACTTCATAGCCTTGACTCTTCAGAAACTCATCTCAGCTTTGTCCCTGATCTGTTTGTTTAGCGTTCAAGCATCTCACACTTACTCAGTCAGCATTTTCTACCATTTACACAAAAGTGAAAACCTCTGGCTCAACTTATATTGATCTACCTGAACACAGCTGGATTTTACACACAAGTAGAGCGACTGTGCTTGATTTTTTCAGAGCTGACGGAGAAAATCATAGAACAGTTCATATGGATGGTGGAGAAAGATGGAGTAGTGTAGATGGATGGAGCAACAAGGGTGAGGAAGGAGATGAGAGTTCCTACCTAAGAAAGACACGCAGACTTTGCAAAATGTGTTGAACTGGAATTTGTTGGCGGCCTCCAGCAGGGTTTTGGCATTGGCCGAGTCGATGACGAGTGAGCCGGTGTACACAAACTCCAGGAGCATCTCCAGCACGTCAGCACTGATGTTGGTCATCTGCAGCTCCAGCTTCTCTCCACTACCCGTCTCCCCGAGGGACCTGATGGCACCGACAAAGTGGTTAGAAAACTTTACACATATATACACGAGCATTTCTCTCAAAACATAAAGAAAGCAGGTCTGATTTTTTTTAATTCATCATTTTGTTTCCTGCAACTGAACAACACATTATTGCTGTGTTGAACTCACAGTATGACAGCACAGCATGCTTCTACACACACATGGATATACACACAAACGACTAAGAGGACACTAATGGAGAACATAAATACAGGTGGATGACATGGGACAAAGGCAACACTACTCCATCAATATTCCTTTGAAAAATAATATAAACAAGCACTAGCCTTGACCAAAGCTCCATTTATATGCCAAACAATGTGATTTATATCCCCAGTGTGATGATGTCATTCAGATCCGATTGCACTGATTAGTTTAAATGCAATAAGCCCCCAGGGTATACAACGGGGATCTGTGAATAATGGTGTGCATCAGGGTTTTATGCCCTGTGTGAAAGAATAATCCAGTCAAGGTCAAGGCCAAGAGGAGTGCAATTAATGGCCAGACAGCATCTGATTCTGTTTCAGTGTCTGAGACATGCCAAAAAAAACATGTACACAGATACTGCAAGGATTACTGCAAGGATACAGGGAGCAAAAGGGAGAAAAATACTCCAAGATAAAATATCACCTTAGATTTGTTTTGGCTTTTAGGTCCAAATTTGCGATGGTATTTTGTTTTGTTTGACAGCACAATTATTAATTATTGCCTTTTTTGATTTGCATATGATAGCATACATATAGTATAAATAACAAGCAACACAATTCAGAAGTCATTTTTTTAGGGTCATAAATGCACAGTGTCACATTTAGTCCAATTTTGCGAGCACTGCCAAATAACAGAAATTAGAGAGAGTGCAATAAGCATTTCATTTAGCATATTCCTTTTTTAAAAAACATGCAAAAAGACAGACAGACAGACAGACACACAGAGAGACAAACAGACAGACAGAGAGACATACAGATAGACAGAGAAAAACAGGCAGACATACAGACAGATAGAAAGACAGAGAGACAAACAGAGAGACAAACAGACAGACAGACAGACAGATAGAAAGACAGAGAGACAAACAGAGAGACAAACAGACAGACAGACACAAGTGTTATGGACAGAGGGTGGAGGAGAGAGGGAAGGGCAGGTTAGTTGTGCCACAGTGTGCCAGCAGCCATTCTTCTGGGAGTGGGACGTGTTCCATGACTGGGCCTGGATCTTTTGAAATGAGAGAGCCGTTCCTGTTCCCTCCCTCCCAGCAGCCATGAAACCCCCTGGACAAAACACCCTAATCAACATTGCAGCTGCCATTTTCACCATGGCCCTGTGCATGAACATGTGAGTGTGTAGGACATTATTAGTCTTCATACGGAGTGGGCTTGAAGGGGGAGAAGGCCAACTCAAGAGGACAACGTGCAATTATGGCTCTGTAGATACAGCTGAAAAGACTGTCAATGTTTCTGCCTCCTGAAAAGCAAAAAAACGTCAGAGTTTGTTATTTTCGTTGCTCCCTAATTGTCACGGTGATGGGTTTTAAGATAATAGAAGGGGGTGTTATCCTGGGTTAAGTTATGGAGGAAGAGGAGGAAAAGACAGAAGGGGGAGGGGGGGTAACAAAACAAGGAGATGGAAATAAAACAAGAGAATGTTCATCAGCCAGGTCAATTAGTGCAATGTGAATTGGCTTGGATAGCAATTTGCTTTGTCTGGCCACTTTTGTTATGGAAATCGCTTTCTAGCTTTGGAGAGAAGTGTGAATTTATGTGGCTTCTGACTGCAGGCTTTAGAGAAAGAGGGAGAGAGAAAGAGGGAGAGAGAGAGAGAGAGATGAGAAAGAGAAAATATGTGTGGCATGTGTGTGAATGTCATATATATACACACACACAGAGTGTTGGTGTATGAGTGCAATAGAAAGACAGAGAAAACTATAAAAAAAACAAATAAAAAAAGAAAGCATTTAGTTCCTCCATAGGAACATTTACACACACACACACACACACACACACACACACACACACACACACACACACACACACACACAGTTTCCTAATAAGGATAAACAATAGATTTATTCAAATTTTGGCCTCAATAAGGCTGTAGACTATTATAAAGATTTAGCTGTGGACATCCAGGAGTCACTGGCTATTGTTCCTTTAGAGACATATCCAAAACACACACAAACATTCTAGTAAAAAAGGACACACACACACACACACACCCACACACGTGTACACACACACACACACTGAATTCATTAATGCTGTATTACAGTAGCAAAGAAATGTTTAGACGCTAGATTGGAAAGAGAAAGCCATGATTGAGGGTAATTGTGGGAATTTGTTTGGGTTTGGCATTTTGTTAGCAACAAACTAAATCAAAACCTGATGTTCAGGAGTATTGAAATATTCAATACTTTTACTAACTGAGGGACAATGAGGCTCTGTTGTGTTTTCAAGACTGTGGTACAAATCTTCTACAGCAGTATTGAGAGATGAGCCACTTATTAACAGAAAACTCAAGCAGACACTGCAGATTGTCTTTAAAACAGAATCAGGGTTTTTTGGGATCAGGTTTGACCTGATCATGGGTCGTATGTTTGTCGTCGTAATCACCAGACTGTCCTGCGTGGTTGTGGCAGAAAAATCTATGGATTTCTCAGACCAGCATAATCATTAAAAGTGTTTGGTTTGGAATAAGTGCATTAGGTATCAGTAGACATGCTGCTGTAATATCTAATCAAATCAATGTCTCTCATTCCCTTTGAAAAAAAAAATACACACAATTGATTTTTCTTCACACTTTACTGTTACACTTTCTTAATAACACACTATTTGATTTACACTTACAGATTCCACGTCAATAGTTAAAAAGAACGTGTCTGGCTTCTATGACCTACAACAAATGCATGCATGTGCCTGTGGGAAATAGTCTTTATTAAATTATGTCTCTGTAATAACAAGTTTCATAGTTAATTGCTTTTATTAGACTATTGATTATGTTAATTATATAATGCTCTGTGCATAATGACATGTCAAGTGCCTGGTGTACCTTTAGTATCTTACTGAATAAATGAATCAGTCTGTTGTATTTAGAAGTATTTTTCAGGAAATAGCTTATTTTTTATTATTCAATCTATATTTATACATGCAATTCAGTTCTGCCCACAAAAAAAAATGAGCTGGATGAGAATCGTTCATTTATTTTCTCAAAACAACAACAACAACAAACAAACAAAAAAAACAACAACAAAAAAAACAAAAAAACAAATAAATAAATAAAAATGTATTCAGGCAGGTTTTGAAGCTGATCAGAAAAAGGGTCCATATTTTATGCTGGTCTTATTTGTAATCCACTATAAATTTAAATGTGTAAATTGTTAACATGTTCAATATTTACAGTGCAACATCTTTATTAAGTAAAGGCAGACAGCCAGTGAAGGTAAAGCTGCCGTATTTGTTTGTATCTGAAGTCATATTTGTTTTTCAGAAATTCTGTCAGGTTTAAGGCTCTGAGTGTCAGAATCACTGGACTCTGATTCGTGACCATAATCTTAAACTGTATGATGTTTTATTCTGGGGAAATGTGTGCTAGGAAGTTGATGACTAAAGGACGATCCAAATCAATAAATAAATAAATTGATTTAAAAAAATAATAATAATAAAATATAATAATAATAATAATAATAATAATAATAATAATAATAATAATAATAATAATAATAAATAAACAAACAACTAGATAGATAGATAGATAGATAGATATATAGATAGATAGATAGATAGATAGATAGATAGATAGATAGATAGATAGATAGATAGATATCGGCTGTTATCGATAAAGACTATAGAAGTGTTGTAGTGTGGCCCAGGCATTAGTCTGGTGGCCATTTAGTCTAATGTGAAAAACAGATAAGGCTTTGAAAAACAAGAAGAAATGACTAGAAATTCATTACCTATGAAATTCAGGAGAAAGAAGAAGCAGGCCTCATTTTACTCATCCCACACTAAAGCATTAATGATAACAATCTCCCACTGTCTTGTTTCCTCTCTCATGATGCCACAGCTCCAGTAAAACTAACACATTGCTTTCATATAAATAAATAAGAGCGGGGGTGTGAGATGCTCCCACAGCTTGCCATGTTTCAAATTACACACTGATGGGTTGGCGCAGAGGCACTGCCCATAAATTAAAGTGGCACCAAGCACACTTATTGAAAATCCAAAGGGGAAAATGGAATTACTGAGGGCAATCCATCTCTTTGCACCGAGCAACAGATGCTAAAGCGGAGAGTAATAGTTTTTTTTTTGTTTTTTTTTTAAGACAGACAGACAGACAGACAGACAAGAGCGTGCATGCACATTTGGGAGTTGCATTACATCCTTCAGGTAGCATGTCACACACTGCCCCTACTGATATACTTCATGTATGGGTCAAGAGTAGAAAAACTGCCCAAAATCCCTAGATGTAATGAACAGGAACAGAGGACAAGACTGGCTCAGGATTAAATGTTGAAATCTGGCATTGAAAATGTCCACATATATGTAGCTTAAGCAGATATATAAATAGATGTATTTCAAATCTTTAATGTTATATCATCTTTAATGTTAAATAAGAAATCCCTAATATTATTTAAACAAAACAGGATCAGGGTTGGCATATGAGCAAATAACAAACATCCTTCATGCTACACAATGAGAAAAGCACCACGGTCACAAACTACATAAAAACGACATAGTTAAAGCATTTTTTTTATAATCATTATTTTTTATAGTAATATTTATAATAATTATTAGATAGATAAATCCAAAAATTATTACTAATTAATAATTGTTGATATATAATATAATAATATATAATAATTATAATATTATATAATATAATATAATATAATAATCATTTTTATTATTAAGAATTTTCATTCCTACTCTTCATATCGTCTGTAGTGTATGTGTGATTATTACAGACAAAAATGGACTGTAGGGATGCGAAAAGTTTCCCTGCATCAAATCTTTATTCACTGGAAAATTAACAGGATCAAAAAGTGTTTATGTGAATCGTGGGAAAAGTTCACTCAAAGGTATTTATAAATTTAGCTCTGTAATAGCCTGTAATAATGAATCATTTCAGAGATGAGAATACGTTTTAATGACATTTTCATTTTTTTTTTCTCTCTCCTGTTTTGGAAATAAATGATCTCGTTCTGTCATGTTACTGGAGCTTTCTGTTGATTTTACAAAATGTTTTAAACACAAAGCCGCTCTTAGACATTTGTTGTAGGTATGTTTTGAATTTCTGTCTTTTCTCCTAATTACTGGGAAACATGTATTGTTCACGGTAATCACACACATGCTGCAGATGAAGTAGATAGAGATTATGCTGAAAAACATTGGACTAGTTCTTTAAGGAGAGTGAAAGTTTACGACCTTAGCTTAGGATAATCAATATAGGTCTAAAAGTGTTTAGCTCAACACACACAACACACCTACAGTGAGTTTAACCCTATATAATGTGTGTAACCCAGCAGTGAGCTGTAAATAAACTACTGATACAAAGACATTTCCCAAATACACTGACCTCTTTAAAGCAAATCTAATTCAAAATATTGAAAATATAATTTTAAAAACTAAAATGAAAAACACACATACACAACCACACACACACACACACACACACACAGCTAAGAAGCACGACGAGAGCTGATGGAGAAGGTCATTGATCCATTTCATTGGATTTCAGGTACGTCACTCTATAGACAGCGCAGCCAGCACACAATGTAATGAGGCCAGTATCCTTAAGGTGATTAAGTCTACCTAAGATTCTGTAGCACAGAGTTGTCTGTTCAAATCTAATGAAACAGTGCTAAAATTGATTAAGGTAAAAGTCTTCGTTGCAAGGTCACTGTCATAAAACCTTTGGCATCGGCACAAAGACATAAACAGTCCGGTTTGAGAAAGATATTAATTAATTGCTTGCTGCTCACTGTGACAAGCGTGTCTGTGCCTACATAAGCAGCAGCCTGGCCTCAGCTTCAGCTTTCTGATGAGGTTTCATTTCACTGACCTTCTTGCTTTGACAATCAGTTTCTATCCACTCAACCTTTACTAAACGCCAGGGCTTTTAAAAACCCTTACAGCAACTGGCTTTATATACATATATATATATAACAATAAAGAGAATTGTTAATCAGACTTTTACTTACAGTTAGACTAAAATTACCTGTATACATGGTCAGGATGTTAGTATTAAAAGCTTCTCTCTGCCAATTATTCCTTACCTTACTATACACAATGGGAAATGCACCACAGTCACAAACTACACCTAGTAAGTCCATCTGTCGTATACAGAAAGCAAGCAGAAATATGTTCACACGCACACATATTGTAAGTTTAAAAACGTAGTGTAAATGAATGCACGCATACAAGCACGGCTAAATGAGTTCACACCCACTCACACACAAACAAATACCTCCCTTACTATCCTGTTAACCTCCTTAATGTCAATAAAGGCACTGCCAGGAATATAAAACGACTGAATAGTCATAAAAACGAAGTAAGTTTGCAATGTGAGTAGACAAATGCAATATAGAGGAAGTAATATATAAAATTCTGCTCTTCAGCAGTCAGTACAGTAGATAGCTCTGACCTGTGAAGGTAATGATTCAGCAAAGTGCAGGAAAGGAGCTGTGTAGTTTCCTTTGTTTGTAACCGAGTGCTTTTTTCCTACTATTCACTAGAGCATGAGTATTTACCATATGAATGGGAATGCATTTACTTTATGCCCTATGTACTGTACGTACTGATAAAACAGCCGACAAAGCTTGTGCCATAGCTACATGACAGACACCACATAGCTAGTGAAGGACAATATCAACATTCACAATAAGGTATTGTTTTAGTAAGGCCATTTTAAAAAATAGGAGTTCATCCATTATTTTTTTCTAAGATCCAGCAGTCATGGAACACTTTGTTATCTGTTAATGCACTCTAAATTGGAAAGGGAAAAAAAAAGGGAAAAGACAAAAAAAGTTGACTTATTTCCCCCGTTTTGAGATACATTCATTTGAGGGGGAGAAGGAATGGCTGCTGGCCCTGTGATAGAAACCAAAGTCTTCACACAACCTGCAAGAGAGAGAGGGGGAGGCAAGGAAAAAAAACACACAAATGTGCCCTATGAAAAGAACGCTTCGGATCCATGTCTGGTGAGAAGGGAAGAAAGGCAAACCTTTTCACCAGGTCCTTGAAATACAAGCTGCAGGAAGCTAGAACATTTTGGTGGACTTCAAACTCTTTGCCTTCAACTACAATTTTCAGGTCTGTAAATTCTTTCTCTCTGCGTTGCTGGTTCAGCTCCTTCAACATCTCTGTAGAACAAAGAAAAAAACAGACAATGCCAAATACCGTTTTAGAAATGTATGTTTTATAATGAACAGAAAACACAGCAGTAACAGAGAACTGAAAAACAAATATGTGGCCAACATATCGGCAAATTCTCTATAAGAGAAAAGGAGAAAATGTACAGCACATTAGACAATAATATATAACAAACAGACACACGTCGGAAATTATGCAATAACAAGCACCAAGGGAACACGATGCACATTAGCACATTAGCACGCTAGCAGGAAAATAGTACTTTAGAGGTTAAAAAACATTGTTGAATTATCAGAGTGTTTTCAGATGACATTGACACTTGGCACGAGACCCACAACTGGTTGACCTACATAGGCTATGAGCTGAATATTTTAAGCTTGACGAAAAACACTTCAATCAAACAGAAGAACAAGAATCGACCAAACATTGTTTCTACAGAAATATAAATAATATAAGAACTGGACATGCTGGAGATGGATAAAGGAACAGATCAGCCAGTGCACAATGCAATACACAAATTGAGTTTCCTGATGTGCAAACATACAATAGACTCAGCCAAACCTCTCTCTCTCTCTCTATCTGTGTTTTAGATAAGCTGACATACTGAGTGCAAAAGCTCATGTAGTCATCATCTGTAATAAATCTGAGGTAAGCTAGTAGAAAAGCAAACATGTTTGTGTTTGATTAAATGCTCAGGATGGGACACATAATCAATACACCATTACAATAGCGGTGCACCTCTAAAATGTACAAACTGCAAGAACCGCAAGATATATTACACTGTTCCATTATAGAAAACGCCTTTATCTGAAGTATTAGCACCCGAAAATATGATTTGTACTTTCCTGTTAAAATCAGCTCAGAAAGCTAGTGCAGATGTGTTCAAGCAAACAAAATTCAGTAGACAAAAACGCTTGCAAAGACGTCCACACACTTTTACCCTGATTTTGAATGATTTTTAAAATGATAAAATAGTCGAAACCATTTTAAACCGAAAGGGTTCCTAGTGTAATTCTGACGCTTCGGTATCTGCTCTTTATTGTTTTAACAAGGAACCTACATTAGAAGTGACTGTGCAAAAGAACAGACAAGTATCCCAGTGAAAAATGTGTAATATAGATATGTAAATGAACTAAATGATCAAAAAAAAAAAACTAGAAGAGCTATGAGCCGAAGAGGAAGTGGCTCCAGTGTTTAATGAGGCTCTGTAAAGTGAACTTCCCCGTCAAAATTTAAAAGAGGGGCAGTACAAGGTCAAGAGCTACAGACTGCAGAGCACACTCACTGTACCGAGGGAGGAAGCTCACATATTTCTTTTCTTAACACTCTTGCTCACTATATAGCGCTGAGAACAAACAAGGCTAATGATTTTCAGGTATATCATATATCTACAGAAGCCTATTAGTTTCCTCTCAGAACGCTCAGAGTAACTAACTTACACTATAACAACATTAAACAATAAATACAACAACAACAACTACTATAGAAATTATTACTATTATTATTAGTAGTAGTAGTAGCAGTAGTAGTAGTAGTAAGAATTGTACTGTTGTTGTTACCATTATTATAGAACCCTGATAACATTTTAATCTGCTATTTTTGTATTTTTCTTTTTTACCTTTCTTTTTCTTTTTTTTTACAGCAGTTTAATCTATGAATCCAGAACCTCGTATATATGTAGCACATGATACTTTAATGCATTTGAAATGAAAGTCCATTTTGCATGATCAGCTTTTAGCAGCGCTGTAAAACTCTGCAGAATGTTAGCTAATAAAACTTACTCCCAGTAAAAAGCTGTTTAAATCGAGTTCTATTCTTGGACTAGTTTCCCCACATGATTTTATTACTAATTAGAGATGAATAAAAAAATACAACTCTACAAAAAAATTAAGTGCACAACAAACTCAGTGGTCAAGTGTTTGTTGCAGTAGTTGGGGGGTGAATTTGGCATTTCAAACTGCACCAAACTGCACTGAAGCTAAAACAAAATCTGAGAGAACTTTGGGTTTGTCAACGCAGACGAAATGCCAAACATAGCTTATAGGCATGAGTATAGATTGAACTTTGTTAAATGCATATAGCTACTTGTCCAAGGATGCTCACGTAATGGGATTGTGTGGTTGGAGTGAGGAGGTACAGATACACAGGCAATGATAATGACAAGGTGAATCAAACGGCCACTACACTAATACAGAACAGATTCTAGTGTATTCAAGGCTAGCTGTATAGCTCCAAATTCACTACACTGTTGTCTTGCACTACATGATCTGCTATTGTTAGGAAGATTTGGGGAAGTGGTAGCTCAAGCGGTTAAGGTTCTGAGTCGTTGATTGGAGGATCGGGGTTCAAGCCTCAGCATTGCCAAGCTGCCACTGTTGGGCCCTTGAGCATGGCCCTTAACCCTCACTGCTCCAGGGTGCTGTATCTGTGTATATAGACAGAATTGTACCACAAAATACTGAAGCATAGATCAAGGCAACAATTTTTTTTATGAGAGGAAAATATCGAGGGAGAAATAAAAATCAGGTAAAATCGCTTTTTAATAATAACAAAACAGCCTTACAGAAGCAGAGAAACAGGATAAAAAAATTTGAAGTTTAAAAAATGATGCTACTATTTGTTTCTGACATCTGTCACTAGACCACATGTGCATGTTGGTTTCCACTGGCTCAAAGGACAAAGGAATGTGAAGGTCAAATTTCACCTAGATTTAGTCGGTAACCACAAAACCGTGTCTTTTCACATCCACACTTTCTTTTTGCTACAATTGCCTTTTCCACTGGTGGTATATATGATGTTTGGTCAGAGCTCTTCAATGCTTTAAGCTGAGAAAGCAGAAATATATAGTTTACAGTGTCTCTCATTAATACTAAAGCAAAACCTTAGATGCTCTTAAATATGCATTAAAGATCGGTGTGTGTGTGTGTGTGTGTGTGTGTGTGTCAGTTATAACAGCTGATCATATAAATACATTAACTGGGATGCATGTCTGTTTCACCTTCAGGTCTCACACCTCATGGAAATAGTCACCCGTTTGAATCTGTTTGAATTTATGAGATTTTCAGTGTAACTAGAGCAGCCATTGTGCATGTGTGCGTGTGTGTGCATGTGTGTGTACGTGTGTGTGTGTGTGTGCTGGGGGGGTGACCGACATGGCTTTCACCTTCAATCTCGTGTCGCAGAAAACACCCAATTCACTTGCAGACGGAATAAAAGGGAGGCAGTCACAGAGAAATGAGGGACTTTAGCTGCAGTTGAACAATGGTTCTCCCGCGAAGTTGGTGGACACGGCTGATAGAAAAGAAAATTGCGGTGTATAAGTGGAGGGTCAAGGCCCAGCGAGGAATAGAACATCATTAGCGCGAAGCATGAAACAGCCTGCGGCATATGTGTGCTTTCCTTCAAACACACACATCTACACACACACACACACACCAAGATATGCGGGAAGTGCTGCTAGTATTCCACCTCCGCTGTTTAAATTAACACTTAGCGAAGAAAGTGAGAAGGTGAGAGGACTGAAAGCCTGATGAGCTGTTCCATGGCATCAATGTAAATAAATGATCTAGTGTTTGTACATTTAACATACTATTACAGTACACTGAAGATGCAAATCTACATAATGTCTTACTCAAAATAAATTTCTTACTGTATTAGCAACTAAAAAAATGTTGGTTAAAAACTGACCGAATGTTTTAACTTACTCATTATTTTTATGAACACAATCATGCTTCAGAAAAGGAGCTAGAAAAGGAGTGAGAAAGCAATCCTATATATACAGTATATTATGTTCAAATACCTTGACGGTACATCCTTAGAGCTAATAAGTGGATACGAGTGTTAATGCAGCAGTTATTTAGCAACACTGACATATCTCATTCTCTTATTTCTACCTCATATCATGTATGTTACCTTCTTAATATCTACTATTTCTGAAATGTACAGTGTTGTGTAATGATACTAGTCTTGCTATACAGCTCTAAAGATGTAGAAACATTTCTACATTCCACAATCCACTGCGACGAGCAGCCAGATAAACAGTAATAAACTTATTCGAGGTCGGTATTTAGTTATAATGTTTTTTTTTTGTTTTTTTTTATCTTTTCATTATCAGGTACACGGTGCACTTTTCTAAAGGAATTTTTCTGGTAAGTTTTTGTTTTTTTTTCCCCTCCGTAATCTTCAGGAGATTGTAAAAATCACACCAGCTTCTGTATTAGCAGATAAACCATTCTTAGTTTTCTGTAACATTTTATTTTTCTGGAAAAAGCAATGTTTTGAAGGTTCCTAAGATTTTATGCAGTAGCGTGTGTGAACCTATATGTACAAACAGTCATCAATATATTTTAATTACTGGAGAAATGCTTAGAAAGAAATAAAAATCAGCTCAATAGATAAATAATTAAGTAGCTAGATAAATGATTAGATAAATAAATAAAATGTTTAAACAGTTTTTTTCCTCTCATTCAATAACCAAAATCTATTTTCATTTACATTTATTTCATATTTATTTCATTTTCATATACATTATCAGTGTAATTAAACTGCATTGTCTGAAATATTATCTCATTATATGTCTTGCAATGAGGCAGAGGATAAAAAGCACAATTATAAAATAACACATATTTTATTAATTCTTCATTAAGCTGCACATTTCAGAAAGTTGTAAGATATTAGGGAAGAATTTCTGTTAAAAAGGATTAAATAATACAGATTTTGTAATTACAGTATATATATATATATATATATATATATATATATATATATATATATATATATATATATATATATATATATATAAACAAATTTATTTTATAGTATATAATTGTAACTCAATTTTATTTATAGTTAAACAAAAAAGAATTCATTAAAATTCATTAAAAAAAACTAACACTGAATATCGTCTATAGGTGAATTTGCTACTGAAAATGTATTCAGTATTTACAGTATATGAAATATTTCTGAATGTTTGTAATTCTTTTTAAAATATACACATAATTGATGTAATACTATGTATGTAGTAATGTAGAGGTAATTTTAAGAAAACTTTCTGTTTACTATAATCTGACTTCAGCATTTAGAGCACATTTTTATTGAACCGTTTAACATTATATTTCCTTATTAATTAGGCCCTTTGTAGGCAATAAGCTTTTTTTAATTATAGTTTTTTTATGAGCCTGCTGACAGGAAGTACATGAGCTAACATTATTTCAGTGAAAATAAGTCTGTCGTAATAAACAAGAAATAATACAGACAAGTTATATATATATATATATATATATATATATATATATATATATATATATATATATATATATATATATATATTTATGCTTTGCAATTTTTTTAATGTTTAGATCAGTAAAATAATATATAATTTTATTTACAGTTAAGGTTAATTTTGTCTGCTACGTAAGTATTTAATTTACTTTTTATTTAAAATAGCTCCTCTAATATTAGCTTAGCTTCACTGCTAGCAGGCTAGCACTGAAGTGAAGTCATTGGTAATCCTACCCTGGCTATTCTTCACTCATGGTTACGCAGATGTGATATTATCGTGTTTCAGGTAAGGCATTACGCTAGGTGTTATTGTAGAGAAATAGCGCTGCATGAAGCTTCTTTTGTGCCGAAATAAAAAAGAAGCTGCTCGTAGGACGCGACGCGCACACTGTAACCATGACAACTTGGGTGTCTACAGCCCAGAAACGCAGTTATTTTTACCCTCAATTTGGATTCAAATTCAACCTTGCTGGATTAAAACACCCCATGCTGGATTATTCCATATTAGATCCAGCTTCCAACTGATCCAAATCTGCTTATCATTAAACCAGTGTAGTATCTTGATGGCAACATGCCGAATTACCTTAAAAAACAAAATACACTGCATAGGCTGAGCTTTCATGAGACCTTTTGTCTTGAAAATGATCCTCACAGGTAGACTAGTTATGTCTGATCACAAGAGGGGAAAAAAGCAGTGACGATATTTAATTAGGATGTTTAACTAATTTAATAAATGGTCAGTTTTGTCTGAAAAGCATTGTTTAAATATCGCCTAAGATTTGTAGTGTGTGTGAACATGAATGTAAAAGCAGTTATCAATATTATTTAATTACTCGATAAACATACAGCAATAAATAAAAAAAAAGCAGTAAGGTTTTATCTTGTATTGAAATAACTGTTAAGTCTGTTAAGCTCTCTTTGTCCAGGTAAAAGCCAGAGTTTTGGTGTGAACAGAGGAGCAGTTATGAAATTTATTCTCTGAGACAAGCTAACTGCAGGGTCAAGTACATAAGAGGATAATATACATACAGACACAACAGCCGAAAGGCTGAAAAGAAGAAGAAGAAGAACAAGCTGTATACCAAAGAAAGTGTGCTTGATACACTAGAGCTTTTTGTCTACACTACACAACGGTTATGCATTTATACATTGTGTCACCTTATGTGGCTCTGCTACAAGGGATCGTGAATAAAATCAGATTCTGATCATCAGTCACAGAGTGACAAAGTGGAATAAAATATCTACAGACACTGGTTTTGCACATGTGTTAGCATAACCAACCTGATATTCCTCGCCCAAATTATTCTAATAGGCAGATGATAACTTGATAAGGATGAGAGCCAAAGCAAGGAGACAATCCATGAAAGTCCAAATCAAATAACGCAGCAGCGCTAACAGCTACGCTTTCTGGAATATTCCATATTTACACGGTAGAGTCAGCAGCCAGGTTTCATCTTACACAGACTCTCGTTATTACCTACTTTAATGCTGTATTTAACTTTCTGGAGCAGTTTACATTACCTTGTATGTGTAAGTGATAAGTGATAAGTCGTACTGCGTTTCTGACTCCATCCTCTGGCATCTCACGGCTAGAGACGTTTTTCTGGGATTTTTCTGCAAACTTTTGGTCTCCGTCACAACAGTATAAAGCTCTGGTGCCCAGTGTAATCCATAAAGAGCCCTCTCTCATATGTATCTTGCGAAAGGCAGTGCTCTCTCTCAAGGCCTCTGTGTAGAGAGACTGTTCACACTGTGGGGATTATTGCACAGATAAACCAAAGGCCTTGCCTTGTATGAGAGAAGACGCCCTTCGGCCTTTGTGCTCTCGTCTCCAATGGAAACGCAAAGAGCAGTGTGGGTATAGATGCATTCTCAGGCCACTGTTCCACACACACACATACAATAGGAACCTAGCGGGCTGCACAGAACAGGAGAAGTGCCAGCAGCCGTACACGACGCCAGATCTATCAGGAGCGTGGCAGCAGCCGATCTGTCATTTTGATGTGTCGGAGCCACGGGCCGCTGTGATTCTTTCCCTCTAGGTTCACTCGGCTCCACTCTAATAGCTCTAGTTATTAATACTGCTGAGAGACAGTTTTGCCTTTCTAAAGTAACACTGGCAAAATGCATCTAAACAACAGCACAGCAAGATGCATTAATGACATATAATAAAGCCGTACTTCATCAGATAACACTACAGGCCAAATCTACACCAAGCTGACCGATATGCTGGCTAGCAAACTTCATCAGGATGAGTGCTAATACATGCGAAAATAACTAAAACACTGCAAACATTTGTTTAATGAAATGCTTAAGCACATTATTTCCAGGCCATCAAGAGAGGTTTCATGGGATTCTGTGAGTTTTAACTTCTCTAACAGTTAATTTCATTTCTTAGGAATGAAAAAGGACTTTGTGGGATATTATATTATATTATATTATATTATATTATATTATATTATATTATATTATATTATATTATATTATATATTATAGTTAAAAATTATAGTCAGAATATTTATTATTGCCACTATTTTTATTATTATTATTATTATTATGATTATTTTTATTTTAATTTATATTATTATTATTATTTCAGTTATAAAGCAGGCCAATTGTAAACAAAGTAACTATGTGATTTAAGCAGCTAACATTTTTAAACAAATGCAAAAAAAAAAAAAAAAAAAAAAAAAAAATTCAACAAAAGAAGAACCTGTGGTGGCACTTAAAGGAAACGATACAGCACAAAAAAATCATTTAAGAGAACGCACTCAAATGCAAATACAAGCACAACACCAGACGTGTTAACACAAGTTCATCATGAGTGAGAGAGATGACTCTGTGTGTTTTACAAAGAAATAGAGTCATGCTGAAAATATTTTCCCTATGTATGAAGTCTTCACACTCACACACACACACACACGCACACACACACACGCACACACAGTTGAGATGTGTATGTGTGCATGTGTACAATCCTCCAAAAAATTGTACATTTCTTCATTATTACTTGAATTTCTCCAGAGCGTTATAATTAATTCAGTTCTCTTTGGAAGCTAAAAAGATATTGATTATAAATATGTAGAATGTAAATCTCTTTCAAAGACATTCTACAAAGGATACAGGTACAAAATTCAGTTTATTGTTATCTGAACATTTTTCAGGCTACACAGCTTTTATATATATATATATATATATATATATATATATATATATATATATATATATATATATATATATATATATATATATTATTTTTTTATTTTTGTATATTAAGTTCTGATTACATCAGTGATAGTTGTGATCACAAGCATCAGGTCTGGACACAGCAAGACAGAGCTGTTAATACTCTGCTTTTATCTGCTCCTGTGCATCGATTTAAGCCTGGTTACTGTAACTCAAAATTATTAATGCAGGCACCTTGAGCTCTCACTACTGCATGAATAAACACACACACACACGCACACACAAGCATGCACACGCACACACATTAAGAATGATTAAACAGGCACCCTGACGCCTGCATAATGATAATAATAAAAACTAGAAGAAATCATCGGCTTATAATTGACAGTGTGCTGCAGACCACCGACTTGTGTGTACGTCTCGTTACTGAACATGGCCTTGTGTTCTTTAATTAATTGTGAATGAAAATATGCTCATCTTTGTCGCTGTCAACTGGTGATTAAACATCAGCCAATCTGCCAGTCTGGCTGCTAAACACGACTGGATAACTCTAGCCAGGGCCGATAGGTGTAATATATACATTCCTCCGCGTGTACAGGCATCACACTACTGCCATACTACACGTCATACCCATGACACATTAACAATAATGAAATGGAAAAATAATCTGTCAACATCCTCTGCATGTCGAATGTTTAATTTCCCAGCCAATGTATCTGTGCCTTCACCAACAGCATCATTTTCTTACCTGGATGAACACAACTTAAACCTGCATCGTCAGTATGTTTGGCTCAGACTCACAGTTTCCTCTTTAAGCTTCACATCCAAGCAGTTCACCCCTACGATCCAGAATGATGACTGTAATGTGCATAGAGCTGAGACCCTGTGATTTCCTCGATGATCATGATAACAATTATGATCTTTATTTATAAAACACTTTTCATGGCTGTTGCTGCAAGTTCAATATAGCAGTAAGTTCAAAATAGCAGTAAAAATCAACTGATAATAAAAAAAAAAAAAGTAAGGGAAGAAAATGCACAAGGATACAATGATCTATTATATACGCTCACTGGGCACTTTATTAGGAACATCAGGAAAATGCAAGCAAAATATGAAGCCGCTGATCACCTGGGATTTTCACACAGAACTCTGTCTACAGTTTACACAAAAATGTGCAAGAAAAAAAAAAATAAAAATAAAAAAACATTCACTGGACAGCAGATTTGTCAGTGAAAATGCCTTGTTGATGAGAAAGGTCAGGGCAGAACGGATAGACTGCTTTGAGCTGACAGAGAGGATAAGACGATTAATCAACTCTTCACAACTGTTGTGAAGAAGAAAAACAACAACAACAACAACAACAACAACAAAAACGTACTCCATATCGAACAGTGAGAAGGCCGTGCTACAACAGAAAAGGGCACACTCTGTTCCAGTCCTGACTGCCAACAACATCTGCATTTATCCACTGCCACATGACTGGCTGAAGATCTGTATTTATTATTATTATTATTATTATTATTATTATTAACAATAGTAGTAATAATAGTAGTAGAAGTAGCACTAATACTGCAAAATCAGTGGAGTTAAATACCATCATATTATACTGGCATTTGATAAAATGCTTATATTATTATATTATATTGTATTATAATATTATATATATATTATATATATATTATATATTATATTGCTTTCATTATTATAAAACACTTCTCTCACTCACACTACTAATCACATGACCTGTGGAAAAATGGCACCCAGTTCATTTAAAGTGTGAGCTAAAACTGACAGAATCTCAATCCACATAATAGGATTGGTGCTGATATTAATGAATGAGAAAGAAAGAATTAAGAAAGAAATGACATGACTATTTTATTGTATTTTATAGTTTGAGGGGCTTTTATTCTATTGGACATCAAATATCCATTTGTTTTTTAGAACCATGACCGTATGACAAAGCACACACGTTTTTCAGCTCTGCATTACCGAGCAACGATAAAACACTGTAAAGGTTACAGCCTTGACGTAAATGCAATCGTAAAATAAACAGCTGGCAATGTGGAAAAGTTTACATAGAAATGTCACACTTCAGGCTCTTCCTTCAGCCACACAATTAAAAACAGTCGACAAACTGGAAACCGCAGCTTCACACTAATGGTTTGAATTTGGAAATCCATAAGAAACAACAGCGTGTGCTCTCGCTCGGCTGTGTTACGCTGGAGACTGCACTTCTGGAAGCATTTTGGAGTGAATGACTTTTCTGTCTGAGAATGGAGTGTAAAACTATCAGGCTAAATGCTATCAGCACAGCTGGGAGATTTCGTGATGACATTCATTGAGTCTTGCCATTTTCCCTTGCATTACATGGCTATTTGTGTAACCTTGTTTCTCATTCTGTAATTGAACACATTCTCATTAGTAGAGAACAGCGCATACGTTCGCCATCTACTATTTGCTCGGGAAGCTTTACTGATGAAGCCGTACCTCCTATTTTAATCCCTGTGCACAAAACTACACGTCAACTTATGCCAATTAATCTTTGGGAACAGCGACTGTCTGCTTATAGAGCACAGGGAAATGGAGTCCTTTCCAGGTTGACTCCACTTAAACACACAAATCGATTTATGCTTGCAGCGTGTATGGAGCTGGAAATGATATTTTTCCAGGGCACCGCGCTGCCCTGAATATCACCGGCCTGGTAATGAGTGATAAAAAAGCATACCAGATCTTCATAACCCTTTTCCTGTTGAGCTTCCACTTCTGAAGCACCCATGGGGGAGGTAGGGTGGGGTTGGGTGGAGTGGGTTGGGTTGCTTAGGGGCTGGATGAGATATAAGCTCACACTGTTTCCTCTTTACCGATATCTCTATAAGCTGCACTGCACCTAGAAGGCAATTTGAGTGAGTATCATAAACAGAAAACCTACACACATTACATTACATTATATATGAACCGTCTCTGGGAACTGATCTGGTGTTCATTTCCTCTGACCCTTTCTCACTGGTGCTGTGTTCATCACTCATCAGCCAACAAAGAAGAGGTTCTGCAACCAACAAGAGCCAAGGCTGCTCATTTTCTCTTTTGTGTGTGTGTGTGTGTGTGTGTGTGTGTTTATATCTCGGTCCACATGTCACAGGAAGCAAGCAATCTGAACTTAAGACTTTTCTTTAACCCACAGTCTAATCCCTTCTGCCATCAAATTTCCCCTGTCGCTTCCCTAATCACTCCGGCTCCCTACTGAAAACAGGTCATTAAAGTGCTGACTTCGATGGCCTGTATTCAGTGAAATAAAAGCACAATTGCAAGAAAAAGGGAAAGAAAGAGAAATATAAGGGCAGGTGTGTGTGTGTGCGTGCGATGTGTGTGTGTGAGAGAGAAAGAGAGAGAGAGAGAGAGAGAGAGAGAGGGGGTGAGAGAGAGAGAGTGAGAGAGAGAGAGAGAGAGAGAGAGAGAGAGAGAGAAAGAGAGGAGAAGTGTGCAGTAAGTGACAAGCCGTGGACATCGCAGGAACGCAGAGTGAATAAGAGAGAACTCAATGTTTTCCCGACTGCATCTCTGAGTGGACCTGTCTGGTGACGCGGCATGTTATCTTGAAAAGCGAGTGATTAATGGAAGCGGTGCAAGGTTCGGGTACGGCCCAGTCGGCTGGTGCATGATCAATCTTAATGAGCTCTCTCGCTAGCTGTGTATTATATTAACTGCAAGGGCTGGAACGTATGGGCTCACAGTGGGATTCTCCTTTCTAAAGCATGATAATGAGCACAGACTTCATCTCCTCTCCCACACCAAGCTTCACTCCAGCTCAGAATAATGTCTCAATGGAGGCACTCCGAATAATAATGCACAAGGGGCTGCCATGGCTGTGGCAGCAGCAGAAGCTATGCAGCGTGACACAGTCTGTGCTGCTAGGGTGTCTTTGTTCATAAGCGAGATGCTCAATCCACAGTTATTACCTGATTGTGCTGTGAATGTTTACATTAAACACAGTTTTCTGAATTGATGTGTGATTCTTGTCACAGGTGTGCTGTTTGCCTGTTGAAATAAAATTCCATTAAACTCCTGAGCAAAATATTCGAATTAAGTTTAACTTTAAATCAGATTTATCTACAATGCTGACGCAAATATCTGAAACGTATCTCGGCAAAACGGCGTAATCGTGTCAGTAACACTTTTCTACTCAGCCCATATTCATAAATCATTACAACTGTGCTTACAATTCTTTTGAGTTTGTATATGTTTTGTAGGTATTTTTATAATCTGCTCTCTCTAATTCCTAATCATTTTCTAATGAAATTCATTATGCCACAGTTTTTCTCACAAGCTCTTTGAAAGGTGTTTTCTCTATATTAAAAACAAGCTCATTTATTCATCATTTCCTCTTAGAAACCTTGTACAGTCCGTGGCACGAAATTCTAGTCGACAGCGAAGCTTTTTTTTGTTTTTTACACGATTATTAATTACAAATGAATTACTGGCATTAATAGATGCATACAAGCAATCGTTATCAACTTTATACAGCTCTAATCGTTTCTAAATACATATAAAAGCTATTATCAAGAGCTCCATGAAAGTGTCTTCGGTGCTCCCTTGAAATTTCAGTAAACAGGACAATAAAACACAGCCATTTGGCAGAAATGCTTTTTTTTTTTTTTTTTTTTTTAATTAGCACATCAAATCAGTCAAACAGTTCATCTATATTGCATGATTAATCTGCTTTACTGTGGTGATCGCAGGCATACGTCCAAAGCTTTGCTGGAATTTCTCACCAAGATCCAGAGAAGCCCCAGCAGCTGTGAGTTAATCACAAAATGGAGGCTTCCCCATCGTTTAATTCAGCGGTCAGGCAGCCGGTCGTACTGTTATACGTGTGTGTTAGTACATCTCTTACTTTCCAGGGATTCTTCTTCGCTGAGAAGTATACAGCAATCCAAATATTTGGTATTCGAACGCTGGGGAATTTTTGAATGAATGTTATCAATTGTGCTTTATAGAATATTTAAGTCTGTTCAAGTTGTTTTTACATTTACAGCATTTAGCAGACGCCCTTATCCAGAGCGACTTACATTTGATCTCATTTTTATACAACTGAGCAATTTAGGGTTAAGGGCCTTGCTCAGGGGCCCAGCAGTGGCAGCTTGGTGGACGTAGGAATCGAACTCACAACCTTCCAATTGGTAGCCCAACACCTTAACCACTAGGCTACCACATCCCACGGTTTTTAATAGCATTTGAGTTACAAGGTGGCAGAAAATGTCTGCCAAGCAATTCCAGGAAAAAATTCTGAAACAGTGTTGAGTGAGAGAAAGTATTTATGTTCCATGAATAGCAATAAATCATGTAGCTATTCAGCTCGACTGTATGCCTACCATTATGCTTCGGTTTAGAGGCGCAGGCAGCGACCGATTCATACCGCCCTGCGAGCGTAGAACATGCTCACACAAACCGATATATTTACCCATTTCAAATCATTCCAGTTGAAAAACTTTAATTTATATGGAAATGTAAATATATGCGTAAATCGCTGCTCATCACTGCTCTAAGATGATAATATTTCTTTCCGAACCTACTAACGATAACTATACTGCTAGTGGAAATACAATTTCGGCATCAAGTCAACCATGTTCCTCGTCTCATACGGCTTTATGTGAAATACAAAGCAAAGGTATTTGGATTAAAATTCGCATTAGCTCTCTGACTATGACGTTTTTAAAGAAACAAAGCGCATGCGTAGATGTTTGAGACGAGGTGTTGTGGACGCTTGAGTGTGAGTGTAAGTGACAGCATTATGAGCTCTAAGCCTCGGTCTGAGAGCTACACTTGTGAGGTAGCCTCTCGATCATGCTGATAACTACCTGTCCAAACTGATTAGTGATCTAATTGAGCTGTCTAGACGACCCGGGGTTTGGTGCGGAGAATTCAGAAAAATCAGGGCCAGGATAGAGCTAAAGCATCAGAGCTACAAAATACATCCAACAAGTGAGACAGAAAATGATATACTGAAAATGCAGCAGTTGACTATAGCTAGGTGCGTGACGGCATCTTATTTTCCATTTCAATACTTCCACTGTGATAAGCAAAGAAACGTTAATATAAAAAAAATGTATGTAGGCAGTCAACAGGGACCTTTTTTCTCAAGCGCTGCTCAGGCGTCTGATGTGGTGGATTTCAGACAGAATAGTGGCTCTGTTTCAAAAAAGGAACATCGTCTCATCCATCACTTCCTTATCCCTGTAGTGCCGTCAAATGACCCCGTTCCTTGGTTTCTCCTTATTAACATCCATTTACAAGGTGAACAGCAAGACAGAGTATATAAGACATGATCTATGGCCGACTTTTTCCTCTATATAATCCTGCCGCTGCTGAGAAACGTATGGGTATTCACTGTATGTCCTGAGGCTGTTCTGCCCTGTTGATACAGAACCTGGTGGAAAGCCTGTGCTCCTGTTTTAGTGTCAACACCACATAATATACCTTCCTCCTTCCACACACTCTGACCTAGCGTTGCATCGAGGTGACAGTTTGCGAAGTCGGACGCATCACGCATGGAGCAACCGCCTCTCTGATGCTGCGGCTTCAAAGTCAGGCATCTCAGCATTCCTCAACTACAAACAAAGGCAGTGCTTGAAAGGTGGCTATGATTCATGGTCGAGAATGGCTTTAAATACACACGTGGAGACGCGCGCACAAATCAACACACTCGCCGGCACTTCCTAGCTCGTCCTTGTTCTCGCTCGGTTGTTCACGTGGCTAGGTGATAAATTGCTCTCTTAAAAGCCACAGGGCAAATCAACTGCGTACTCGTGCCTGTGAGCGTTTCTCCTTTTATTTAAAAAAAACATTATAACTGACAAATGCCTCTGGATTGTGAAGGTCAAACAAGAGTAAACACAAACACACACACGCAAACACACACACACATACACAGGTAGCTGTAAAAAGCTAGAATCCCTCCTTTATGTTGAGAAAGAGCTGTACCCGGGATAAAATACCACACAGACGAAGGCCAGTTTGAGAGGCGCACATATGGTGTATGATATGTGCACCTTTGATCCTTTTGACCACATGATCCTTGTCAAGATGTCATCTGAGGAGGACCTGCCCTTCTCAAATTTAGCACCGGAGCCAAGGACATGCAGGGCTTCGCTTATTGCCGTGCCACCTCGCTCTCCCCGAGTTAACCCTTTCAGCGTGTTGCACTTAGCCATGATGAGAAAATATAAGCGAGAGAAGAGGAGCGCTTCTGACACCTGCACGAGTGTGTGCTCAGTTCTGGAGCTTCTCTCCACGGGGGACACACCGCTTCTCTGCCTAATTATCTTTAAACATGTTTTTCAAGTCTATGAAAGCTCTTTTTCTTGATGAGCTGCCTTGAAGTCAATAATTTACATATATGTATGTGATTGCAAGATTCACAGCAAGATGACTGTAAGGAAGGATCTGCTACAGACGTCACACTGGTTGCTGTTTAAAAAGCAAGCGTGGCTCAACAAGGGTCAATCGTTCCCCAAACATTTCTACTACAGCATTTTTAAAGTGCTCAGTTCGATCCGCTGAAATACAACGCTGGCTTCACATCTAGACCGTGGCCTTGTAGTTGACAAACCCTCCTCTATCATGTTCCCAGAAAGCTTTCTATTTTACTTGTCAATACAAAAAGTAATAAGAAGCATCACTGATGAATGAAGTTAATAAAAAATGGTGAAAAAATTCTAATTCGGATGTGATATCATGGCAAAGCGATGATAAGGAACAGCTAAATGCAACAAATCATGAAAAATATACAAGCTAATGTCCTCGACATAAAGGGCTTGAATTGGATCTTTAATTTTTGTAGCTTAAAAGACAAAGCTGGATCAGTGTGGCAAGTAAATTGCTCAGGTTTTATAAAGCTCATAAAAAAACTCAAAAGAGCTTAAAAGCCAATCCAAACCTAGATTAAAAGGTTCATTAAATGCAAAAAGTGCCCAGGGAATAGTGAACATCTGTTTGGGGCTGACATGGCCTAATCCAAGGTTATCTTGTGAAAACAACAATTTATTACCACAAAACCAGTTAAATCTCCACAGAACATGACTCTCAGAAGGCGAGATGTTTTCAGGGCAAGCAACACGTTCAAGTGGCATTTCTTACTGCTTAAATCCACAATCTTGAAAGTGCTTTGATTTAACTGGTCCTGGGCTTTATTTTTAACAACCTCCCAGCAGCATGTTTTAACATCTTTCATTAAATGCCAACATCAAATGTAATTTCCTGGTAGAGATACTATACGACAGCCCCAGGCAAGTTTTTTGCTTTTTAAACAACCAAAGTAAGCCGTGGTTCTGCTCTCTTACCTTTAGGATGCCCGGGATCTGTGAACTCGTACTTCCCCATGCCGACCGTACGTAGCATCTGCAGCCCGTTCGGGCCGTCCTGATTTGCCGAGACGGGCGACGGCTGCCCGTTGGTCAGTGGCAGTGCGGCGGAAGGCAGAGCGGGCAGCTGCATGAGTGGGTGAGTCAGGTGCCCGTTGCCCACCACGCTGTGTCCTCCGGCTGGCATGGGCGAGGGCGTGATGGGTGGCTGGTTGGTGCTGTAAGGTAATTGGTTCTGCAAGCTGAGCACCAGGTTGCCCGGCGGCTGGGACGAGTGCGGAGGAACTTGGAAGTGTGCGGTCATGAGCGGGTGGTGAGGGGGAACCGGGGTCTGGATGGCAGGGGTTACGCCAATGACAGGCGACTGGACAGAAGCTCCCTGGCTGTAGGCAGGAGGCTGAGGCAGTGTGTACGAGTGAGCTAACAGATTCGGCTGACTCACTGCAACCACCGGAGGCACCCATGGAGGCCCTGATGGAGAAGGTCAGAAATGTCATGGGAAAAGGTTACTTACAGATTATAGGTATCATGCTTTCTCACAAGCTTCTGAAGCTATTTGAGATTTAAAAGTCACTTTATCGGTTATATATAATGTATATATAATGTATATATGTATACTTATAGTACTATTCAGTAGTAGTAATAGTGTTATTAGTAGTCAATATTAGGGTGCTACAATATTTGTGCAGTATTTACTTTGAATATTGTTTTTGCCAGTGGTAAATCTCGGAGGTTAAGACCTAGTAAAGTAAAGTGTTACATAAAGTGAAAAATCAATGCAAGGTCAATGTCGTTTATGACACATTTGGCATATTTTTCCCCTTATTTTAGTTTATTTTAGCAAATTCCCACCCAACAGTCAGATTTGCCATATCATACAACAACCACCCAGGGAGAAGGAAGGCAATCTCATGCTTCCTCTGAGGTGCATGAAGCCAACTTATTGCATCTTTTTAAAAGTTCTGCTTTTGCTGTGTCACAGGGTAGCAGCATCCTCATACACTAGAATTCTACACGTATACGCTCCCAGAAGACCAAGATTTGCTAGTGTCACTGTGCTTGATTCGGGAGAGAGAGTATGCCATCCATCTCAATTTTATCTTGGACTCTTGGAGTCCATTTATAATGCTCAGTAATTTTTCGGAAAAATTTGAACAGAATGTTTTCATTTCCAAGATCTTGACAGTCTGAGTGTTTGTCAGTTAGCGGGTTTGTACACGTCGAGATTAAAAACGACTCATAACGTGCTGCTCACATAATAAATCATTTTATAAATCTGGCCCTAAAGAACAATGCGTTTATCTTATGTAAGCGTTTTCCTTACTACAGCACATTTCTTTCTGTAGGTCTGAGACTGACTCTTCCCCAGAGAACTGTATCAACTAATGCATTCACTAATTAATTCATGTATCACAGAATCTCAGCACCACGTATGGATTATATACCGTGTCAGAAAGTTCTCTTTATATGCTGAGATAGAAATACTGTGCATAATGTGAGCTGATGATGTCCGATATCGTCCGTGCGTCCTAGGTGCTACAGGTCTGTGGACCAAACCCAGAGAAACAGCTCATGGGAAAGCTTATCCACATCCACTACAGGCCTGATTAATCTCATGAATATGCAGCCACGTTGGACCTGTGCCCTGTCTCCTGTGGAAAAGGAACGAAAATAGCACAGAAGGCCTATGGGGTACTTTACACCAGGAGGGGAAAAAAGGAAGATTTAAAAACATTATTCATGGCCCTAGTTGCACTGTAGAGTGGATAGAGGGAGAGATAGTAATAAGAATAGATGATCTAGTGCAGCGTGTGTGAGCATGTTACCTGCATTATTCAGGAAAATCTTAAGGCTAATCATAACAGAAAGCACAGGATGCTTCTTTCCCACAGTGCACCATGAGAAAACATTCAGTCGAGCTGGATGTGTATCGATTTACTGGAATGTGTAAGTTAGATCGCCCAGCACTTCATTCTTTATCAAAGATATTAGAGTTCCTGTCAATTTCTTCACCATAATTACATTCACAAGCCTGCACTCATTAGCGCTGCCCAACATGCTCACAGTTTCTTGCAGTCTTCAGCTGCACAGTTAATAAAAGGTTTTTAGAAGGGAAAAGTGATTGTATTAACATGAATTGGATCCTGGACTTGATCGCTCGCTTGTCTCCTGTAATTAAAATGTGTTACGATGAAATATCAGTTGTTCCGTACATAATTCTTTGGCCTTTGAAAGTTGATTTAAATTTATCTCCTAATTAAAATCCCCCCAAAAAAACACACATTTAAAAAATGTCTGAAGAAAGGTTTAATAATAATAATAATAAAAAAAAAGAAGTTCCAGAGCATTTCTTTTTTCAGTTCGTTCATTAATATCAGCTGAGCTGTTAGCAGGATCCATGTAGTTCACTTCAATTAAATGGAGCTGGTTTTAGAGCTAATGGAGCTCATGCAGGGTGCTGTAAGTGTGAGAAGGGATTAATGTGAACACTGCTTCACTCTGGAAGCCCCTCAATCACACAATCACACCACGCCACAAGGGGGGGGGGTCACAGACAGGGAGGGTCGGTCACTATGTCCAATCATCAAGGTCAAAAATAACGACTCTCCTCTCCACAGGCAGGTCTGTCCATCTAGAGAAACACGTCGTCCTCATTAAAGCGCTTGAACTAGTCTGGGTCTACTCAGACTGAATAATAATCGACTGTTTTTAATTTTTTATTATTGCGCATTACTGTGTAAAACGTACTATAAAGTTGTGCTGATATCAGAACTGATACATGAGTTCTGATTTGGTTACTCACTCGTGGAGTTCGAGTCCTCTTTCACCGCTTCGTGAATGATTTAGCACGCTAACATTCGAAGGCTGCCAGAGTAATGGGAGAAAATTGGCAGCTCTAAAGCAGCGAGTGTAAGTTCATCTCTGCAAGAGGATGTCAGAAGCCTCCAACCCTTTATCACTTCATCTTTTCCATTCTTATTATAGATGTCACATTTATTTTTAAACCTTAAATCAGGTCAGTGTGGGTATATAGAAGGAATAGAATTAGCCAGAAACTGTTAAGTGACAACGCTGATGAGATTATTTCATGGTCCTTTTCAGTAGATATGTGTTGGAGTTTTGGATAAAACAAATTTGTTTCTTTTCAGTAGCATCCAAAGGAGAAAGGTGAAAGAGGGCTCTCATACCCGCCGTGTCGTTCTCTCTGTGCTGTTTGACTGGAGGCTCGTCCGTATCCCACGGCGTGGACTGGTTGATGGGTGTTTGGCCCCACCTCAAGCCTGGAGCCAGGAGCAGTGCAGGAGCTTGATTCTCACCAGGAGAAAGACCTGCAGGCTGGAGAAATCAACACAGAGCAAACATGTTAGCTAGACCAATAACAGACTCTGAGTAGCAGCACTCTGAGTTTGTGATTTGAAAACCAACTGAGGACAAAACCTCCTCCTGCGTCTGGCTGCACAGGTTCCTGATAATAGAAACATGTTGTTTGCAGCGAATAGTGAATAGTGGAGGAGTTTGTGTGCTATTCAAACAAACAAAAAAAAGCACATGAAAACCGTCCAGCACAAATATTAGCACAAAGTGAATCACATGGAGAAAAGCAAACTAATTTACACACAGACATGTTTCTGCTTTCTCAGTTTATTATTCATCATGTTGCATTAATGTTGTTCTTAGTAATGTCATTGATTCATATATTTAATACCAGAATTTAAAGGGCCAGTACATAATAATGGGAAATCCTCAAATTTGGAAACCCCTGTGTGCAGAAATATGTTAATACAGTCAACACACAAAGTGCTCTGTTTCTCATTTATTACGATTATTCAATTTCAAAGCTATTGTGTTGTCAGTTGTTTTCTTTAATGAGTTTCTTACATGTTATCTGCTCAGATGTTAATGATTCTCTCTATATTGTATACAGGGAAAAATCAAGAATGGAGCTGAAATCATTTTAAGTTCTGACTCTCTCTCTCTCTCTCTCTCTCTCTCTCTCTCTCTCTTTCTCTCTCTCTCACACACACACACAAATGCACAGTGACACAAATACACACATGTAAATGGACACATACACATTGACACACACATAGACACACATACACACACACACTGAGACGGATATACACACATGGACGGACACACACTGTGACACACGCACACAAACACACACGGAGACACACACACCGAGACGGATATACACACAAGGACACACGCACACAGGCACACACACACTGAGACGGATACACACACAAGGACACACACAGGCACACACACACTGAGACGGATACACACACAAGGACACACACACACAGTGACGCACACAGGCACACACACACTTAGACGGATACACACACAGGCTGCTTTAATCAATCAATAATTACCCACCAATTATCAGGCAATCATGGGCCAGCAGAACATAATGCATTAAATCATTAAATCATACAGATTTGGGTCAAGAGCTTCAGGTCACATAACATTCACATCAAACATGAAGAAATGGGGAAAATATGATCTCATGGCCAAATGTAGTGTTTGAGTAAATCAGAAAGTCTCCTGGTGTGTTCACGCACAGCAGTCTCTAGTGTGTACACAGAATGAAGTGAAAAATAAGACAACTCCAGTGAGCTGCAGAACTGCAGGCAGTTGTGTAACCATGCTTTCAAGTGTTGTGAGCAGAAAAGCATCTCAGAGCACACAACATACTGAACCTTGAGGTGGATGGGCTTCAACAGGAGAAAGAAGACGACCACATGGACCACACAGACTCTAAACAACACAACAGCTGAAGAGTGAAAAAACACAACACAGCCTGGACTTCTTCCAATTTTCCGAGCTTTACCGTGTTCACTATTTATCTGTCCTGTCTTCTGTGCAGGACTGTGTTAAACCTTAATTGACTACGTCTCATCTAAGTCTCAAATCCTGTGTGTATATTGTACCTGCGCACTCAGGAGGCAACAGTAACACTGATCAATACAACTGTGCTGCAGCATTCAATCAGTGGGACTTCATAGGAGTTATGCGAGATCACCAATAAATTATGCATGGACAGTGATTTGACAGAAAGCCAGTATAAATAAGAAAGTAAGATTTAGTTCAGGCGCTTTCATAATAGGTTATGCTCTGAATTTAGAGTACTGTTAAAACCCTGCAACTAGGATTAAATACCTAAGATGATCATCAAACATTGTGCTCTTTCTCAGCTGTTAAACTCTTTTTATGGGCCACATTTAACTATCTAAGAGCCTCATTTGTTCCAGTTCATTCACTCTCTCACACCGGAGCTGAAACGAGGCACGTAGTATAGCTGACTTTATTCCGTAATAAAGACACCTCCTTAAATTCATCCAGCTCCCCAACTACTTAAGACGACGAAACAATGACAAGGAAGATAGAATAGCTTAAAATGTCAAACGTGAAAAATGAGCGCTATGACAGTTTGGGAAGTTTGCTTTCTTAAACTGAGACTTTATGCTAAGCCAGCAGTGAAACAGAAGGATTTCTGGACCTATGTTACACAGGCAAGATTAAGAACGAGCGTTAACCTCGAGTCCCACACTAGCCCTGCACTGCACCCAGAGTTAATGGAAAAGACTCAGTAATCAACCCTTTGCTCTCGTCTGGAACCTTCCCTCCGTTCCATTATCCCGGCTGACCCGGAGATCACTTCATCAATTCATCCCAACTGCTTTTAAAAAGCAAAAATTAGTTCTGTTATGCCAAGCTTTGCAAAGGAAAAAAATGTGATGTAATTGTTTAGTTGAAAAGAGATAATTATGAGCAATTTTTAGAAACGGACAAAAACAACGTCATAAAATGATGATGTTATCCAGCAAAACCTGGCTTCGGGGCATTAAATCTCGTCTGTATTTAATACCGTAGTTTGTTCAAAAAGCTGCTAAAATCGAATCAGCCTAGAGACGCATCCATGAACCTGTTACTTCTACATTCGTCTTAGAATTTAATGGGTCAGAGTCCTAAATTTTGTCCTACTTTACAGCCCCTGACACATTTGACAAACAGAATGAATGATCAGAGACTCGGTAGAATTGTTTTCCTGCATTTCCACGTGGGGCCGCATCGATCTGTGTTAAATATTGAAAGACTATAGCCTTATTCATGGAACAGCATGCTCTTCTAGACATGCATGGCCCAATAATTCTCTGCTCTGAGCTCTGTCTCATAGCTTTCTCTCTTCCCTTGCTGCTTATCCCTGGCATCTTATTTTCTCTAATCCTCATGATAATGCAACATTTTAAATCTCCAGCGACAATAATCTTCTGTCTTCTTCATGTGCAGCTGACATTACAGGAATGAAGCTTTGCTTATTATAAACACGTTTTTACCATTCTTAACACAGATGTGTACATATTCTACAGCTGGGAGAAAAACGCATATTAGATGCTTACATGTGGCTCTTGACATGAGTGATGGAGTTGACAAGAACATAGCAAGGCTTACGTCTAGTCAAGCGTTGCCCGTTTTCTTACTTTTTAATCCGTCGTTACTCTTACCCTTACCCTGCTTCCCTTGTGACCCATTATCGCGGTGTGGCAGATGGCTTTCCTCTGACTCAACAGAAAACAGGCTGGAATTGTGTGCATATGCATGAGTGAGACACAGAAAGAGTAACACAGGCACCAAGACAAATAATCTTCCTAAGCTTCTCAGTACAATGAATTTTGATGTTTATAGCTGGCATTGGTTTGGAATTCCCCCAGTGAAAACTCTCTCGCTCTTTTTTCCAGGAGGCATAGTCTTTTCAGTCTCACAGGAAGACAAACTTGTTGAGGGAGACGGAGAAAAAAAAAAAAGACAAAAACACAACAAGCTTTAAGCACACAAAGCTACACTTGCAGAAATTTCGATTGAGAAATGTGTCATAGATTTGATGAGGAAGGAGCCGTGGGCCTTTGTGTCACGTCATTCTGATTTTGCTGATTTTGACATTTCGGTTTGAGGTCTAAACGATGTCTCTATTAGAGCTGTTAAACGCCAGTGCATGAGAATTCACACATTTCTGGACTCTATTTGACTCTTGTCATATTCTCTAAACCTTTCATGCATGTGTGCGTGAGATACATTTATCTGTCACATGAAGCCAGGCTAGAAAAAAAATTGCCTTATCTGAGAGTCTAGCACGCTTGCATAGACTTGCAACTTGGAACATAAGACATCAGCGTTCTCTATGATTTTATTCCATTAATTGCATAATACATTAGCTGACTGCTGTGCAGTTGTGTGTATGCGTGTGTGTGCTGAAATACGTTTGCACAATGATCTTAACATATCAAAGAGGCCGTGTTGAGAGCGCAGGAGTCAAGAGCTATTTGTCTCTATGGGCCATATGTGTGTACGTCAGGAGGTGCGGCGCAATACACAACCTGATGCGCTTGCAAAATGTGCTCTCAGTGTGTCTGAAATGAACAATGAACTTAGTAATGCTGTATCTCATCACTGTGCCTTATTAAAGTTCTTATTAAATAAGGATGTTTGTACACAGTGTGAAGGGAATTAATACAGATAAAATGCTATTTTATTACTAATTGCTTTTATTGAAAAGGCTGCTGTGTACAAAATAAGCTACTTTGTTTAAAAGTGTGCTATTAAATGGTGGTTCAACACTACGGAAAACTGGCAGCATTACAAAAGGCCTGTTTAATGCCGTTGTTGATGAATGATTTCTTATGTACAGTATGTGCTCTGTCCAGGGTTGCCAGATCTATGTAACAAAAAGACCCATTTTCCCAGCAGTATTAAATGACCAAAAATACATTTTCCCAAAGATCACTTAAAATGATTTCACTTTATTACAAATATTTGAGTAAAAATAAAAAGTAAAAATATATATACACATTTGTTTTGGTTGTTTTTTGTTTTATTTTTTATTTGTGACTACTTGAACTGGGTGAATTGCAAGCACATGATTCTTTTTTAAACTCTTACCAATATGAAGATACATATATATTACTTTCTTTGATAGCTGTACTCAATGTTTGCCACACGTGAATGGAAGAGGGCTTCGGCTGAATGTGCGTTGCAATGACACATCTTGGCCCAAATCTGCAGAAAATCATAATATTGCAGCATTTGCTTGATTATGTCTTAATTTCTGTGATTGTAAAAATCACAAAAATCTTGGAGGGACTGTGAGGGGAACATACAGTACATGTTGTTAATTAAACCTGCATTTAAGAGGCGAAAATCACGTCAGCGCATATGAAATTGTACTTCAGTGCTTCTTCTGGAGTAGCTATTCATCCACACTCCATTTCCTTACCCTGTACTTACACTGATGTGCCAGTTTCCCTCTCATATGAATAAGTATGTGGTCAGGAAGTGCACTTTGTATGTTTACCACATGTACAGTGCCTGAAATGCGCATTTCGGTTTTTACAGCTCTTCACACGCTGGAGTTTTTGTCCAAACGCAGTATAATTGTGACTAAAAAATGTGTACAACACATCAGACCCTGTGTGTTCTTTTCACTGTGTAAAGTGCTGAGCAATTGTGCTGCACAGACAGACCTCCATACACTCACAGACAACAATTACAGGATGCAGCTTAACCAATACAGTTAATATCTCTAGCTGGGAAACACTAACAAACAACAGTAATCTGAACTAAAAGAGAAAGCCAATATAGTTGTATGTTTATACAGTGAATAGTGCAGCTTTTCTCTTGGATCTGATTGAAGCCAGTTCCTGTTTCCTGGTCTGGTGTTACTAAATATGCTTGTGTTCAATGCCAGGTGATACAGAGGATAAGATCAAGAAAAGTACTGAACACGTAGCCTGTCTAGTACAAAACCTCTGTGGACATGTTGAGTCCAGTGAAACTGTGGAGATGATCCTACAGAGCAGAGGTAGAACTCTGTCCTACCCTCTTCTTTACAGACCATACTAGCTGTCAGACTGCACCTCAAACAGACAAGGGGAGGGACACAAGACACTGGGCCTCTGTTTCACATGAGCCTCAGTGAACAAAGGCTCCACGGTAGTGGGACACTGAGAAGGACTATTTTGGGTAGACTGCTGTTTGACTGTGTGTTTTTAGCTGAGGCGCTGTGGGGCTATTTTAAAGACGCTGGGCCTTTTAAAGATGTGCGTTTTATTATGCTGCGGTCTGTGGTGTTGTAGATTCTCTCTATATATCTGTTGTAGACAGGCAGACAGAAAGAGATAGACAGATAGATAGATAGATAGATAGATAGATAGATAGATAGATAGATAGATAGAGAGACAGATAGACAGAGAGAGAGATAGACAGAGAGAGAGACAGACAGACAGACAGATCGATAGACAGACAGATACTGTAGATAGAGAGAGAGAGAGAGAGAAAGAGAGAGACAGACAGATATACAGACAGATAGATAGACAGAGACAAACTGACAGATAGACAGACAGACAGACAGATAGACAAACCAACAAACAGACAGAGACAAACCGACAGACAGACAGACAGACAGACAGATATTACACAAATGTACAGCGAGACTGCTGTAACACTGGAGGCACGCACACGCTCACACTATATATATCCCAGTCTGTATCTTTCAGTCAATCCTAGCATATCTGACTCCTCCATGCCTGGGAGCGTGACTGCACTTTCGATGAGAAAGGAGAAGAAACAGATGACTAGAACCCCTGAGATGTGTGTAGAGGCTTCATTAGCACAGCAGGCCAGACACGGCTGGGAATGCCAGACACCATCACGTTCTGTTAGCAGTCCTACGCTCTTCCAAAGCACAATCTTAAGAATTATGGGACAAAGGAAGAATGTGAGAGCTTGAGCTGGGAAGAAGGAATTGGAGAGTGTGTCTGGATGTGTAAGTGTGTGTTTCTGAGTGTGGGAGAAGGGGGGGGGGGGGAGAAAGGGAAGGATTCACAAACCCTCCGAAAAGAGGTTTCCAGGGTCAGAAACAGTGCAGTAATTAAAGGGTAATCTCCGTCGTCCTTTACTGCATATAAACGCTGCCACACTGCCACTGGGCTGCATTAAGAGCACCTTAGAAAAAGGAACAGAACAGCGGGCTCTCTAGAGCAGGCTGGTGACACGTCTTAAGAAAGGTTTCCTACTGGGTGCAAAAGCAGGCTCTAAATATGCATACACATATCTAATACTGTGAACGAATACAATGTGATCGGCTACACAGACACATGTTCTATATTTATATCTGACAAACGTCAGTATCAATTCTGCCTGGTTTTGCTTTTTTAAAGCATCGTTGTTAAGGGACACAGTGGGAGCCGCTGAAAACTGATGCAACCAGAACAAACCTCTCTGCAAATCACACAGCATGAAGAGCCAGGTTGGGGATCAACCAAGAAGAGTCCAGTTTATTTATTTAACACAAACATCCCAGGCTAGTCTATTTCATTCTGATAAATATATATTAAGAGCCAAAAGGAAGGCCTGTTCTAGTTGCATGGCTCGCCACGGGCCATTATGGGCCAATTTGAATGCATCTAAAAGACCAGGTCCTGTGTGACTGCCTCACAATCAGAGCTATCTCTGGGGACATCAGCTTGTATAAATTGAATCCGAATCAAAATTTCACTAACAATGCTGCTGATGTGGTGTGCCGCAGACACTATTCCAGACTAATTCAGCGACTTCAACAAATCATATGGGAGCAGGAACCATGGGACCTGGTGAGCAAAAAAAAAAATCCAAAGCTAAAATGGGCTTCTTTTATTAGTTTCTCTCTCACCTCCATTCCTCTATTGGAAGTCCACAGAGGGTAATATGGAGGTGTGGACGGTAGACGGAGTAGGCCGGTGGCAGTAGCATAGAGAAAAAGATCCATCCATCATCACATGTCACATCATTTCCTTTGACATGTCATTTTCACTTGGCCCTAGACAGGCTGTTCTGATTCATCGACTGTAACTACCACTTTGACCCAAAAGAGCCAGGGAAAAAAAAAAAAAAAACGCTTTAGGCAATTCTTTTCTTTCTTTCTCTTTTGTGTCCTTAACCTATACAGCTGTCTACCAAAGTAAACAACGAGATGCCAAAATGTGCTCGCAATTTGTTCTGGATTCAGAGTGCTTGACTTGAATGTTTGAATTGCGACGTGAAACATTGTCTATTGTAGTGGAAAATCCATTCAGTATAAAGAGAGGAGCAAAAGAATAGAAAATATGTCAGGCATTTAAACTTGGAATTGTCAGAGCTACACTTCTTCCACTTTTAAAACACGGAAAAGTATGTTTAATATGCAAAACTTTTAAATACATCTGCAAATTACCGGTGTGTTTTGCAGAATACTCAAGGACATCTCAAATCCGCTAGACAGATGTTTCTAATTAAATATAAATTTCTAAGCTATAACCTGAGCTGAAACTGACAAATCTTACACATCAAAAAAAAATGCAAGCAAACAGCAGCCTTAAAAAGATAATGGCACATTTAAAAAAAAAAAAAAAAAAAGTACAAGCATGGATGAAACATAAGAGGAAGAGACATAGATTTCTGATATTTTATACTGTACATGGAAATATAATTATTTTCTTTCTTAGCTTAGCAACACACAGCAGCAGAACTCCGGGACAACACTGTACCCATATTAATACTGGCAGGTTTACACAACAGGTCATAAAAACTCATTAAATCCATGCATTCTAACATTTCCACAGGCTACTTATTTCTTATTTACAAAGGCTTATTGAATTTATTCATAATACATGCAATTTCACATTGAGAACTATGTGTAGTAAATCTATTTTGTGGCACTGCCTATAAATGCCAGAAATATGTTTGACTAGCCAAGACAGAAACGCTACCTTGCAAAGCCTCTGTGTTTATTTTATTTGCTATAAAACTATAACTGATTTTAATTTGAGACTTACTATCCAATGTAACATAGCGAGAGGAGCTCATTCTACTTTAATGCTGCAACGTGTCCAGATAACACGGGGCTTCAATTGAAACATTTGCACAAAGGCATTCCAAAAAGATTAGAAAAAAAATGATTCAAAAATCATCTGTCTTGGAAAACAGCCACCTCTATTTTCCATCTTCTGTTCATTTACGTTATTAGGAAACAATGCACTTAGATGTGTACTGTAACCTTCAGAAATGGCAAAGCAAGCTTTAAAGGACATGTAGGTTGGACAGTAAGCAAGCTAACCATTTGTATGTGTGTTTCTTTCCTGTGTAGTGAGATTTTTGACACCTGCTATCAAAACCCGGATTTTGTGTCAAATTAATTACTAAATCAAATTAATTGCTTGCAAGATTCGTGAGAAAAATTGAGTGTAATGATTATGTTAAGAGGAGACAACTCAGTATGTCAAGTTTTTGTAACGGAGGGGACGGAGCCTATTGCAACAGGTGTTGACGGTGAGCGGAGCTGGAGCGTCTGTTTGTTCACAGTTTAGCTGTAATGCTAACGATTAAATGAGCTATTTTATTTTCCAAGTCACATTATATAATCCAGTGTGTTTCGTTATTTTCACGGTTTAGCTACAACGTGTGTATTTCGTTGCCATACGTTTTTTGTCGGTTCATATAAGCACGCACATGTACACATGCTTGTAGCTGATGCTAGCGTATATCTCTAATAAAAATACTTTTCACTTTTGTCACATTTGGTCTTTATTTATAATATTAACCATCTGTTTGAAAGACGAGGACATTGGCATACGTTTATTATCTTTTACTGTGGATGACAGTATCTGCAACTGATTTTCTTATGCTATGTTTTCACAGGTTCTTGTGAAGATGCAGTGGAAATGTAAGTTTTATAAATTTATACTGTATGTGACAAACATGGTTACCTATTAAAGCATGTATTTTTGTCATTACAAGTCTAGTTTAACATTGATAGGAGTCTGATGACGAGGATCACTTATGTCACCACCTTGACTTCAGAATCCTCCTTGTTGAGCAGGAAGGTGTTGTGTTCCCATCTTCTCTTCATCTGAGTCCAACCTCAGTTAAGATCATCATTGAGGGTGAAGTTGGTGATTGAAGGTATTAAAGACCTGCCAAAAAGCCTTGTGTATTTCTTTTGGACTTTCACATGCACTGCATCTCAGCTAAACCAAATCGATGAAGAACACTTTCCAATTCATCCAACAAGTTTTCCTTATGTTGTGACCTAAAACCCAGGCTAGAAACATAAAAAAAACAATTTGTAATTTAATTTGGACAAAATAATAAAATCAGAAGCCATGGCTGTTTGGTATTCTCAAGGTGCACATTGAATCTTTGAACTGATTCTTTTGCCAAGAATGTCCTGTGGTTTAAAATGCTCCAAATTTTAGCATTGTTCTGTGTTAAAAGTATTGTTACAGTACTATTGTATGGTTTTATTATGTTAAGTATTAAGTATTGTTGTGCTAAAAATATTGTTGCTCTGTTAATACAAGTTAACAGTGGGCAACTCCAAGCATAGTTTGCACATGCAAAAAACTTTTACTAGTCTTTTGGTTGACAGGTTAAGTACACTGAAGTGGTACCTGTTTTTTGTTAAAGTTTGTTTTTATTGTTTATTTCGTTTAAAAAATCAAAATTTTTGTATGATTTAAATAGTATAATTTTTAAATTATACGGCATGCTTAAATATAAAATATCACTACATTTTTTTTTAATTATTTGTTAATATTGGTAATATTTTTTAATGATTTCTAGTTAAAACTACTAATGCAAACTAGCTTTATCTACTGCACTCAGTAAAGGTTCTATGTTAATACAACTTAACATGTTTAGTTTCACACCATCTAAAAACTAAACTTGATTATGTGTTTAGTAAAGTCAACTAATTCGGGTTAAGAGTGTGCTAATAAATAGCTTATGAAATGAGCTATTAATGAGAAATTTTAAACTGTGTGATATCATGACATTTATGTGGGGAAAACGTGCTAGCAAAGCTAAACAAGCTTTTAGCTGCATGAGTGATTATTTAAACACCGACCCCACCACCCCTCCCCTGATTTTTTTTTAACACTGTGTAACACATTTAAAAGGAAATGATGAAGTATGGAGACTGAAAAGGATTACTTGACGTTTAGCAGTATTTGAGAGGTTTGTTCATTTAGCAGCTTAAATTAAGTGATACAGTAAATGTTCAGATAGAGTTCTCTGTGCTGATTTGTGTGTTTGGATTTTTCAGCCTTTATAGCAATTTGTGCTACAGTAGTTCTTTTGAGGGATCGGGTCAGACGGGTTAGCCTTCACTCCTCACACCCATCAATGAGCCTTGGCTGTCCACGACCCTGTCACTGTGACCATGTTTGGTAGGTACTAATCGCTGCGTACCAGAAACACCCCACAAGACCTGACATTTTGGAGATGCTCTAACTCAGTCGTGAAGCCATCACAACTTGGCCCTTGTCAAAGTTGCTCAGATCCTTACACTTGCCCATTTCTCCTGCTTCGAGAACTAACTGTTTACCTGCTTCTTAATATATCCTCTCTTGACAGGTGCCATTGTTACAAGATAATGAATGTTATTCACTTCACCTGTAAGTGGTTTTAATGGTATGGCTTATCGGTGTATATTCCACATGTGCGTTATACTAGCAGTATTATATAGTAACTATTATTCCTGTCACTGAAACAATACTATTATTGTTGCCAGCTTACAAATTAAGCTCAATAGCATAATTGCTAGTGCCATAGAGGCTCTATTAGCTTATCTGTATTTGTTGCTCCCTAACACTGCTGACCTTTTTGTGGGGCCACATGATCCAGTGGAAATTGAGTTGTTTTTCTGTTAGGTGAAGTAAAGTGAAGTCTGTACGGCGTGCAAAACGCGAAGCGGCCTGAGACCACTTTGTTTTCACAATGCACAAATTAAACCGACCACAAAATAAACCTTGAACATACGATAATCAAAACACTCCTGAAGGTGGACTGAGGACGGGTCACTTGTGGGTCACTTTAAACAGGTCTGAGTCCATTTACTGCATAAAAAATATCCTGAATCTTAAAGCACTTGAAGCGTAAAAAAGGGAAAAAAATCATATGATCTTATGTAGAGAATCTAACACTAAACATAGTCACCAAGCTCTTATTCAGGTTATGTAAGATACTCTTCTACTCCTACTGTGTATCTGGGTGGGAATTCCTCCATAAAAAGATGCATGAACCTTAGTGGGAAGTGGGAAAAAGTGCCTTCCAGCACAGAGACAACACCACACTGCTGAGTGCTAACCAAACTCAGGCAAACTGTCTGCCAAAAGCCAAACAAAAGGCTAAAGAGAATGACATACAGTATATGCAGGTGAGTCTTAAGCGGCATGTCTACATGTTGCCCTACAGCACCGTCTTAAATAATTTTACAAGCAGCTTTTTAAAAAAAAACAAAAAAAAACAAAAAAACACCCAGTTTCATTTATTCTGCTTTCTGCATTTCACAGGCTTTGCTTTGGGTGAATTCTAAAAGCAGCACATACCATCTACCAACAAACAGAAAGCTAAGGGTAGAAAAAAGTGTCCATCTGATCGATTGTGTGACTAGTGTATCAGAAACAAAGACCTGGAATAACAGAATAATCTGACGTTTCAGAATGATGATGTCATTTCCCCAAGAAAATTCACTCCGAAAAGGCTTGTTTTTTTATGTCCAATTACCAGCAGGCAGAAATAGCCTCATTCTGTTCCTGTCCTAGGTTTGTCAATAGATGCACATCAGTAAAAAACAGGTCATTAAAATGAGACACAGTGCACAGTCAAATGTCTCATATGAGCCTGAGCCTGTTTCCTAAAGGCTCAATAGACACATTCACATCATTCATTCTCAGTGAAACATCATCCATAAAAAAGTATCAGATGAAAACTTCTTATATTGATGCAATTTACATTTCCGGTAGTGTTCCCAGTGTCCGTGTGTGTGAGTGAGAAGACAGAAACAGACGAGATAAAGCTTCCTACCCCTTCAGTCTTTCTTGTCACTTAATCATGCTCTTTTCTCGAATTCCCACTATTCATTTTGTCTCCTTTTCCACAGGTTTATATCATATGCGAGCTCCAAACTGAACACAGTGCTTCTCATCACAATCAGGCTCTGTTTTTAATTTTTACAATAGATTTTTGAATAGAAACAGGAGACTAATGTCAGTCAGCAGCACTCTGAATCAACTCCACTGATATATTATTGCTCCTGCTATCCTGTCACTGTGATTCTCCTCCCTCATCCCAGTAAAGAGTGAATTAGTATGGCAGAGAGCTCTGTGCAAGGACAATAACAGAAAAGTCACCTTCATTACCCGAACAATCACACTGTGGAGGTGCAGCGTATGGTAGTGGAGTAAAAGTTTTAATCCTGTGTGAAGAAGGCTCCCATTAGAGTAAGATAATGAGCTGGATTTTTCTCACATCATGTTTAGCTTATTCCTCCTCTGAGCTCTAAGTCATTGTGATCAGTTCATTTTCTTAAATGATTTAGATGAATGGGCAGATAATTCGATTTTACATAAAAATAAATGTATTTCTAATAAATGGGGCAGTTGTGGCTCAAGGTTCAGGTTCTGAGTCATTGATTAAGGTTCGGTTAAGGTTCTGAGTCGTTGATTGGAGGATCTGGGTTCAAGCCCCAGCACTGCCAAGCTGCCACTTTTGGGCCCTTGAGCAAGGCCCTTAACCCTCCCTGCTCCAGGGTGCTGTATCATGTCTGACCCTGTGCTCAGACCCCAACCTCCAAAGTTGGGATATGCGAAGAAAGAATTTCACTGTGCTGTAATGTATATATACATATGACAAAATAAACGTTTCTATTCTATAATAAGCAATGAAATGTACCGCAATACATTCCACTCTCACACCTCACACAAAGCTCCTCTGCTGACAAAAGAAGCGATGTGTATCTAACATTAGTATATTAACAACTCTTCTGGAACAAAAGATGAAACAAAAATGGAACTTTTGGCAATAATTCATTTCATCCATTTAAGAGAATTTGAAGATACAAGTTTTTATAAGACAGCAACCCCAAACGAACAGCCAAAATAGCTCAAGAAGAACTTGCATGGCAGAGCCAATCTCCGGAGTTTATTTAAGCTGGATTTGGCAAACAAGGGGAATTGAAAATAAACTGTCAACTGTCAATGGGTCAAAACTGAAGCTTAATGCTATAAAAAACACATTTTATGTGTTGCTTTAGCCAGCAACAGCTTTGTAATAAAGAACTAACGTTATTCATTTGTGGTGGCTGAATACTTTGCTTTGCTTATGCTAATGAATATGTACATTTTCAGTTTATGAGCATCTAAAAACATCATGTGTGTAAATTTAAACAGGATATACACACTGGAGATATATTACATAACAAAACTGTTTGCACACTTATTTAACCTCACTGTAGATGAACTGCAGACAGACAAACACAATCAGTCAGGCAGTCAGTCAGACAGACAGTCAGACAAACAGACAGACAGACAGACAGACAACAAATAACTCACTCATAATGAGGTCAATAGTAAGATAACAGTTCTTGAGAACAGTTTTACATCAAAGACGCCCAGATCGCTCAATAATTCTACAAATTAAAGGTCTGTGTATTCAACTTGTCAGTGATGGCATGTTATCCAAGCTGAATTTCAGATGTAGCAGAGAGATTTCTAATAGTAATGTGTCGTTCTTGGCACTTGCTGATGTTCCTAATTTATGAGCAGTCAGGGTAAAATACAAGAAATGCATGTTCCCATCACGCTAGTGAAGATCTGGCAACCGCACAAACAATGACGTTAGATCATTATGGCAGCCTCATCGACTTCACCATGATTTGTGAAATCAATAAACTTAAATATGCTTCGTTCGGCAGCAGAGACATGCTTTAACTTTACCTCCAATCAGAATAATAAAGTCTGGAAGAGTTTAATCAGGAACGGTGGCAAAGATAGTAATTAAATGACTTTGTAAAAAGCATGGAAAAGGTCATGGAGAGATGAATATCAACATGATCATTCACCCAGAGGAACAGCCAGTCTTATTATTGACATAAATTGAGTGAGATCTTATCTGTGAAATTATACATCGGTATCCTCTCAGTATGATGCATTTCAAACACAGCAGTGTGTTTCTTAGATTATTTATTTAATCAATGATGTGGTTAATATACAGAACTGACAGGCAGTAGATGTATTTGCAGCATTATTAGCTTTGCAGTTTGCGCTCCCACTGAGGTCTAAAAGTTTGTTTGATTTTTTATTAATAATTTCAAATCAAACAAACAGGGTTCATTATCATAACTGCTAGCAAGACTTAAGGGAGATCAAACTTACTCAGGCACAAATGAAGCTATGCTTTCTGAAAATAGCATCTGTATCAGAAGGATGTCATGTGAAACAGACAAACATGAAAATGTTAATGTGAATAAATGCTGTCGCAACGACACTGCCAAAGTAATAGACCAAATGAATGGCCGCACCCAGCCATGGTGGTGGTGCTATCCCAGTCATTTGGCGCGCAGTAATTAGTGCATGCCCGTGTTCTGCTGAGATTGCCATCTAATGGAGACGCAGTAGCCAGAGAAGATGAGCAGGACACTGCCTTCAAGAGCAGACCATGAATCTGCTTCTCCGCCTGGACTTTTCCAAGAGTCATTAAGCGTCTTTAAATGAGGTCGTTAAAACTGATGAAATGAGGCGGTATATTCAAGTGCGGACGCATGGCGACTGTTCCTCAATGTTACCAACTGGAGTGGGCCATCAATCTGAACACACAGGAGGCTAATGCCCCATGGCATGGGGCAAGAGTCAAGAAAATAAAATGCCTATAAGCAGCCTCATTATCTTGCAATAACTACAAAGTAGAAATGTTTGTTTCAACAGTGTACATTGAAACATTGGACATGCAGTAGGTGAGAAAAGTCTACAGCAGATGTTCTTTTACGTGTGCTTATATATTTCGCAAAAAAAAAAAATGACAACCTGCTGTCGCACCTGCCGTCTCTGCTGTAATGAGAATCAGATATTACTCTGGGTGTGTGCTGAGTTTCCAGTCTCTGACAGTAAGCCCAGTGTAGCTGGGTGATGAGACAGCCCTCGAGGTGTGGAGGATCGATAAGAGCCGTGACATGCCTGCTAGGGATCTGAGGAAACAGCAAGCGTGTGTGAGCTGAAGAAAGACTCTGTGGACAAACTGAAGTCCTCCTACCATTCAGCATCATGACACAAACATCAGTCCTTCACTTGCACCTGCAGGCCACCACTTTTATCCTTAGATAAATTTCCAAATGGCAGTAGATGGACTACATCATATCAAACATTGAGTGATCAACTGATAATGCTGTTAATACCACCGTAGTTATAAACACTGCATGTAAACGAATGTCATGACAGGTTAAGGGAAGGTAATGAAATAGCTCTACACTCTATAGTTCTATAGAGAACACAGGGAACGTATACTTGACCAGTAGAACCTTTTTCCAAAATAAATGGTCCTTTGTAGAACCAGTGGAGAGCAATGAACCTTTTATATTAAAACATTCAAAGAATGCAGAAGGTGAAATGCGATTACTTTTTCACTGCGGGATGTTTTAAAATGATATATTAATAAATTACATATTGTAAAAAAGATTAATTGTTTATTCCATTTGTAAAATAATTAAAACTGAAATGATATAAACATTGAATAAGATGTATAAGCTTTCTGTTCTACATTTTTTATTATTTAAGAAGAAGAAAAAGAAGAAGAATAAAATCTTATTTTGTTAAACATTTGTTAAGCCAAACTTTATCCATGTTTAAAATGTGCGGTGTCTCACACAAAGATAGATGCTGACTTTCTCCAAGCTTTAGCAGAACTAAAATCATGTTGTATAATACACTAAAATCCTATGTATTTTGCTGACTGTAAAACAGCAGTGAATCAATGATGCTTCTGAGCTGGTAGTCCAGGAGCTCTAATGAAAACTGACTGCATTATAAATTCTGCTGGTACCAGAGCATTTGAGTTCTCTGGTGGTCCATCGCCTGGGACCCTGCACTTTCACAGCTGAATCCTGGGTACAATTCTCAGGCAGGAAACCGACCGTGGCACTGCTGGCCTCAAGCCTGGATAAACTGGGAGGGTTGTGTCAAGAAGGGCATCTAGTGTAAAAGCTGTTCCAAATCAAATATACGGAAGAACCACTGCAGAGACTTATAACAGGAGGAGACAAAGGAAAAATAACAACCAGAACATTTTAGCCCAAAGCCTGGCTGCCTCTGCCAAGAGGAAAGTCCTGGCCATAGACAGATCTTTCACCTGAACAATAACTCCAAACATATTTCCAAATGCACACTGAAACAGATGCAAAAACACAAAGCAATGTTTTGCCCTGGCTCTCTCTGTGGTCTGAATTAAACAGGGCAGCCCACAAGAACAGAACCAAGAACATGAACCCTGTTTATGCAGGAGCTCTATGGAGGAGGGTCCAAGACCCCTGTAAAACATCTTACACATTACCGCCAGAATCTCCGTGCTGTTCTTATCTCATCGGGAAGTTATTTTCAATGATTACTCCAGCAGTTACTGTATATGCTTTACATCAATATGATTTGAATTAGAATATTAAGAAATATATTATTCATTCATTCATCTTCTACCGCTTATCCGAACTACCTCGGGTCACGGGGAGCCTGTGCCTATCTCAGGCGTCATTGGGCATCAAGGCAGGATACACCCTGGACAGAGTGCCAACCCATCACAGGGCACACACACACACTCATTCACTCACACAATCACACACTAGGGACAATTTTCCAGAGATGCCAATCAACCTACCATGCATGTCTTTGGACCGGGGGAGGAAACCGGAGTACCCGGAGGAAACCCCCGAGGCACGGGGAGAACATGCAAACTCCACACACACAAGGTGGAGGCGGGAATCGAACCCCGACCCTGGAGGTGTGAGGCGAACGTGCTAACCACTAAGCCACCTTGCCCCCCTGAAATATATTATTAATTAATAATTATTTTATTAATTAATTATATATATTAATTAATATTAATATGTGTGTAATATGTGTATATTATATATTATAACACATTCCTGTGTTGTGTATTTTATATCTATTATGCTCATCTTACCCCAAAATGCCAATAACTCTACAACCGACCGTATAATCGCATGAAATTCAATAAAATTCCTTTCAGCAGATAATTTACATCAGGACAGTTTAACTCACACGGACTTACAGATCTGCTTACATTTGACCCTACCTGAAAGAAACCTGAATGATTTAAATAAAAACAATTGTTTAAATGTTTTCTTCCTTGCTGTTACAGTCTTATAAATATTAATGTGCTTTTCTTACAATGAATAAATCAAAATGTCAGTCCCCAAAGCAGGAACGTATTATCTTGTAATGCTACCTCAGCCTTATTCCTGAAGGGCAGAGAGTCAGAATCCTTCAAAGGGACAAAACAGGAAGAGAAAAATGAGCTTGACTGAGCTCCAGCAGATCAGACCAAAAGCAGTGACCGCATGTTTAAGCTCTTAATACAGAGGCCTTGTGTTTAAAATACTAATTGATAAGCACTAATCAAACCAAAATCTCCATCTCTCCATTTAAAGACGGGTCAAAGGTCTATGGGGTAAATCTATACTTCTAAATGATATATACCTTCTACACATCCGATCGTTAATGAAATACCGACTTTTAAATGTGTAGTTAATTGTTCTCTGATAATGATTATATTGAGACTGAGCCACCATGGACAAGCTCCACATTAATTTAGCCAGAAAATATATAACAGCTTTTGAAACCAGGAGATCTGTTTTTATTCTTTGCACATATGGCTAGCAAGCGTAGCCATCGAGTCTGGAGACTTCCGTTCCATTAAACGTTTTCCAATCATACAGATGTGGGAAAACGTGCAAAGATTTAAATTCAGCTATGACCTCAGAAGCGCTGTGGGTCTCCGTTCTTTAGACTTTAGTCATTTCTTTAGTCATGTTGCATAATGTATATGAGAATCCCAACCGCAAGCATGAGAACATTCCTGCCTATCTTGGAGAATAAAGAAGTATCTATCTAAATACTGTCAAATGACCCATGACCCTTTCTGCTGTGCTTTTTCCATCATGGCCTAGATGTATTCTTATAGCATTTTAGAGCATGTAGTAAAACCCACTTCATTGCTCTGCTCCTCTTTGCCTATGAGGTGCTACACTGTAAATCTTGCTAAATAATCTCATAAAGTTGCACTATAAAATCACACGCCTGTAATTAAATGTATTAATTAAGTCCATTAATAATTGCCTTGGCACAATGGGCCGTGTTCAGAATTGAGTTGAGCGTAGTGCATAGGGAGAAGCTCATACAGGAATAGTGAGATTGCTAATCTTCCAGCGAAGCTAGAACAAATCATAGCACGTAATGTAAATAAAAACAATCACCTTTTATACTGATTAGTGCATTATTTTAGTTCTGTTGAACGACTCGTGTTAGATGTTGAATACAGCTACAGTACTGTATGTATCTAAATATATATTGGACAGAACATTGCCACAAGCAAACAGTGATTTATCACCTGCTATTGTCAGAGAGTTGTGTGAGATTTAAAACATAGACCTAAAACATAGGCGCGTCTCAGTTATGTGCAGTTCTGTCCTGGGACTTAATCCCATATTTCTTGTGTGATAATCTTGCAGGTTGAGCGAGGAACAGTATTTAATTCAGCACGACTGTCTAACAAATTGATATCAATGCAATATGTCAACCTACAGAATTCTGTTTGAGGCTGATATTAAATACATAAAATACTATTTTAAATACATATACATACTATTACGGATAAATAATATCATCCTATACGATGAGACGGAACCTGAATCAGATATTTGATCATGAGGACTGGCTTTGAATAGATGATAATAATAATAATAATAATAATAATAATAATAATAATAATAATAATAATAATAATAATAATAATAATATGGACGATGAACTGCACATTTAAAGTTAGCTGCATGCATACCAGGTGAGAGCTTGGTCAGCTTTTCCTTTAAACCGTGAGTGCATTGGATTAACCGTAACATCTGCATTATATGACTCAATATAGTGAATTAAAAGCATAAACTACACACAGGTAATCTGCATAATCTGAACGTGACGGCCAGATAATCGACTTAAGCACATGCAGCACTCATCTCTGAATAGAAGAAAGTTTCACTGCATAAATAAATACTGACATAAGCTTTGGAAAATCCCAGAATAGAGTTCTTTATCTAATATATAGGGGTATACACATCCTTGCTGCTGGTTTCTCTATAATGTGTCAGAGTATGTGGTGAGAGACAACTATAGCTGGAGGGATGTGGAGAGCAATTTAAAGATCTCATGAGGAGCTAAGCACTGAACTATGAACTAACTGATACATAGACATGCTGGTTTATGAGACAAAAGTCAGCATGTTAGAGATACACTCTGTGATACAAACATGAAGGGAAAGCAGGACAACACAAAGTGCTCATGAATTCCTTGTGTAGATGATGTGTTACATTTATGAACACCAGATGGAATAAAAGTTTTTGGAAACAGAAATAAAACATGAAGAATAAATCTCAGTATGTGCAGACTTCTTGGCCCGTGGTAAATAATCGAAGTGCGAGCTGCCGAGGTTTGTTTCAAAGCAAAGTTCCAGTGAATTCGTAGAGTTTCAGTGTGTTCTGGGGAATGATCGGTTTGTCCTGGAGAGTTATCGATTCGTCCAGAGGTATTATCGGTATTATCTTGAGTCACAGTTCGATTTAAAACAGAGGAAAATCTACGGGAATATGTGCAATGTAGAAATGATGTTTGTTCTTAGCGTAGAGAAGTGTGAGAAAGAACGTTAGCATTCATCTGGTGCATTCATGCAGTGGAGATGTAATATGAAAGGAAGCCTCCTGTCAGTGGATTCACCACATTACAGCTGTATACTTAACCAATCTCATCAGCTACTGAATGTTTTACCCCTTTCTAACTTTTAATAAGCTCAGATGGTCCAGATTCCCAAAATACACAAGGCAGGTCTATGGTCTAATATTGGTAGTCTTGCCGTTCCAGTTCTTCAGTTTGATCCTGAGCTGGAGTTAGTGCCTGTGTGATGTTTCACATGTTCTGTCCATGTGGATCTCCTCCAGGTTCTCCAGTCTCCTCACAGTCCTCAGGTGATCTGGCCACACTCAAAAGCCCCAAGGTGAGAATATGTGAGAGTGTGTGTGCGTACATATCTCATATCTGTTTGTGTGTGTGTGTGTGTGTGTGTGTGTGTGTGTATATATATATATATACATATATATATATATATATATATATATATATATATATACGTATATATATATGTATGAACATATATATATGTCTGTTTGTGTTTGTGTCTGCATTTGTGTGTGTGCACATGTGTGTGTGTGTGTGCATGTGTGTGTCTGCATGTTTGTATGTGTGTATGTGCATGAGTGTATGCATGCATGCGTTTTTGTGTGGGTCTGGATGTTTGTACGTGTGTATGTGCATGTGTGTATGTATGCATGCGTTTTTGTGTGGGTCTGGATGTTTGTGTGTCTGCAAGTTTGTGTGCATATGTGTGTGTATATGTGTGTGTGTGTGTGTGTGTGTGTGTGTGTGTGTGTGTGCATGTGTGTGTACGTGTGTGTGGCATCACAGTGTTCCTGGGAACGATGCCAGATTCCTGAACCTGACCAGGACAAAGCAGTTACTAAAGATGTGAGAGACAATAAGTAGAATGTGTGGTAGTCATTAAACAGCGGTCACACTGGTCATCTCTTTTTGTTCACTGTACCACTCAAGAAATTATTCCCATGAATACACAGTTACAGAAAAATAGAAATAAATCCACAGGGAAAATTCTGACATTTTGTCGGATAAAAAAAGCCATCTTTTGAACAGCACTCACTGAAAGCATTTATAAACCATACAATAACTCTAACTACTCATAGGCAAGGCATGAAACAGCAGTGGGAACCTTAACCACACAAAGTGGTGAGAAATCATATTTGTATTAACAATATGGTGCGCACCTGCTACAAAGGGAATGATCACATATTTCAGCACGGAGCTCAATTACATTATGACCTTGAAACACGGACTCTGTGATTCCTGCATACACAGAGATGAAACTGAGAAGTGCACCAGTTAGTGTCAGTGCATGAATACCCCATATACAAGAATGAGCCGGCACACAAATAAGTCCCCCAGAGAGGCCACAAGCTGTTTGCTCTTCTGTTGCCACAAACTGAGATATGACTCATAAAATTGGCTGCTGTTATACGGTTATACTGTGGCCTATCTGTACCAGTAAGACCAAGAAAGCACAGAGGAAGTGATGTAGCGTGAATCTAAATGCATCTCTATGCTCCCAGCGGCAGAACCGAGTGGATGTGGGTGTGCCGTGCATGTGTATCTGTGTCTTGATTATGTATCATTCTTTAGACCTCATGGCAACGAATCCCAAATTCGTGGCACTTGGAAAGCCTCCGCATGCAGCCTGAGGCAATGCTGGCAAAAAAACACAGGCTTATCACTGCTATCCTTCTACTTAAGCACTCCTGTGTGTAAAGCCATCACCCGACTTTATTGTCTATACAGATGGAGACACAACGACACACCGGTGAAAAGGATAGAAAGAGAAAGATGTCTAGCATCGGATTCACGTGTGACACATACGACATATCCGTATTCACGTAAAAGACAGTGACGTACTGCAAGATACTACAGAGCCTACAGTGAGAAACAACCACGGCCCTGCATCGATGTGTAACTGGAAATCCAGGTCAATAATCGCTGGAGTTAAAGCGCGCACCTTCTAATAGAAGATCACAAATCCCCGGGAGGCCTCGGTAAAGCTGTGCAGCATTTATACTAAACGCTCAGAAGACGTCTGCATCGTCTCAACTATAACAACAGAGTCAGTGTTAGTCAGTCAGTGCTGGTTGTACGTGCAAAAATCCAAATAAATCCGTTCTGATTGTAGACATCGAAAGAAAAAATTCGACATTCACCCTAAATCACCCTAAATTTGCTTCAAATATTTACATGTGTTTCACATATTCAATAATCAAGCGCGGTACTTCAGCTTGTTAGCGCTGATTTTAAGATGTTTTTAAGAAAGGCATAATACACAAAACTCATGCCAGGACGCTGTAATACAACACAACACAAAGCCAAATCCCCAAAATAGTACCAGAAATACATTATTTTTGTATAACCACGCAGTCTGGAATGTTATTCTGCTTCTAACACCGATATTTGACAACAAAGTCTAATATATTAATAAAGAAAATGGCATGCATTTAATGTCTTGATCGTGTAGCACAGTCTCAAGGCAGATACGCGAGACAGAAATTTCTGTGTTAGATGTTTGTCTTCTTGTCATTTCCATAATCATTTTGCAGTGCGGTTCCAAATCCATGACTAAAGCTAGCTAAGAGTCGTAGGCGTATCGACTAGCTCTGACCTAAATATTTACTAGCTTATCTGTGACAGTCAGTTATTTGTGAGTTTATGTTTGCAATTTCTTTTTTTTTCTTCTTCTATTGACAAAGAAGTAAAAAAATTTACTAATCTGAATCTACCTGAAATTTTGTATCTGCTATTTTTGAAAATAGAAACACAGCCGTATTTCTTCCATGCTTCCTGCTAGAAAATCAAATATCCAATCATGTTACTTTGCTGTTACTAACATAAACGTCTTTAAAATGTAAAGTGTTTAAAGAGTTTTACATCGTTTACTATTCTTGAAATGGGGGGCACGGTGGCTTAGTGGTTAGCACGTTAGCCTCACACCTCCAGGGTTGGGGGTTCGGATCCCACCTCCGCCTTGTGTGTGTGGAGTTTGCATGTTCTCCTCGTGCCTCGGGGGTTTCCTCCGGGTACTCCGGTTTCCTCCCCCGGTCCAAAGACATGCATGGTAGGTCGATTGGCATCTCTAGAAAATTGTCCGTAGTGTGTGATTGTGTGAGTGAATGAGTGTGTGTGTGTGCCCTGTGATGGGTTGGCACTCCGTCCATGGTGTATCCTGCCTTGATGCCCGATGACGCCTGAGATAGGCACAGGCTCCCCGTGACCCGAGGTAGTTCGGATAAGCGGTAGAAAATGAATGAATGAATGAACTGTTCTTGAAATCCTTTAAAACGTCTTTAAACTTTCTTTTTTTTTAAAAGAATAAATGCTGCCAAAATGATCAAGGCTTGTCATAGACAGTTTCCTCTGCTGTACATTTCAGTCACCTTCACCATCACACACTCCACTGGTCTGGAGAGACAGAAACTTTCCCATTTCCAAAACTCACTTTTTTCTGGTTAAATGTTAAGTGCACAGTATTGACCAAAAAATGAAAAAAAGAAAAAAAAAAACCCTGCAAACGAGTGAACATCTGAACAACTTCTCAGTCAACTATAAACTCAGTGGGAATTTTCCGGAAGCGCATTTAAGGCATCACAAAACAAACACTATCATAGTCTGCTTCCTCTGCTGAGGAGCACAGCTGCAACTATGAATACTCAAAATTGATACACACAGAGTGTACTTAATGAAGTGTACACTACCATCGCCTGTCACTATATATTAGTGCATGAGAATGTTGAGATTATAATTATCTGTGTGTGTGTGTAAGTGTGTGTATTATATCCTACACTATACTGTGGGAAAGACTCGAGCCGCTCACTTTATTAAACACATTTTGTCCTCAATTTTTTAGATCTGTGCCTGTGCTTGAGTAGCAGCCTACCCAGGGTGCACTGCTGCCAGGAATCTCCGTCACTCTGACTCAAGATGGAGTAATGGAAAAAATTCAAACATCATATTTTCATAATTGTTGTATAATCATCAGTGAAATGAACGTATTAATAGCTATGTGCTATAAAAAAATGTTTTTGAAACATAGTCAGGGGGTCTGTGTCTGACGTGCAGAGTCGAAAGCAAATAAAAGAGCCCGAGTGCTCAGACGCATGACAAAAATCTGCCGACTTCCCTGTGAAACATTTTATCTTGTAATTGGTTTAACACATTTTGCATCATGTTGTGACAAACGTGTTAAAAAGTGCGAGGAAAGTACGTGCATTAATGACATCATGTGTTAAATCATTATTCAATCACATTACGGATTTTCATCCCTTCACATCTAATTTACTGCCTATTGATTGATTTTTTGCAGGAGACATGATATCAGTGCTACACTGCAAATAAAGTCTAATAGATTTCGCTACTCGTCTCGTCTATATTCTCAATGCGACTCAATTCTCCTTCTTGTAACAGCGACTTTAATGGTTTACATCTACAGTGAACGAGAGACGAAAGTAAATATCGCAAACTGATATTTTAATTATTATATTTGTTCTATTATATTATACATTATGTTAGATATTTGTTTATATTATATTAGATTATTATATTTGGACAAATAATTTAATTATTAATGAATTATTTATTCAACTATTTAACAGCACTGCTGGATGCTGGAATTTGATTGGCTGTGGACTGTTGAAGAGCTAAATGTTTCTAGCTGCTATAACATAAGTGATTACAGCTCGTGTTTCACAAACATTCCATAATGTTAATCACAACTATTAAAATTATAGCATGTTGATCTTTAATAAATAAATTATTCATGCTTGAAAAAACTGGTATATATAAAAAAAACACTGCAAAAAATTGTTTTTGTTGGTAATGAGATCACATCTAACCCAGTTACTGATTTTGTTTTTCAATAACGGCAAAAGTTTGTGCACAAGTTTGGTAAAAAGAAGAAGATTGTTTTGAATGTAATAAAACATCAATTTGCATATCAAAAACGAATGCTAGCTAACATTCAGGAACGCTATATCTAATCATAGATATTATAACATACATATTAGATCAGAATTTACTGACTTGTAGATTGTTCCAGTGCGTTTAAGCCAAGAACGCTGACAGCTTTTAACTCAACATATTTGTGTTATTTGTTTCTAAACCTCTTACCTTTGTTAAAAATGACAAAGCTGTCTGGGTTAAAACCAACACAACACGTATTGTCTTTATGCTGAACAGGCAAAAGAGCTTCGGAAAGAAAAAACCTCTTCTTAGCAAGTGAAAATATCTTGAGTACAGGTATATTTATTTCATCTTTCTGATCAGGAAATCAACAAACCTCAAACACAACATTATCCAGTCTGATGTTTCATGACTAGATTCATTCCGAGTTTTATAGTTTTAAATTCTATTGGTAGACAAATTTTCTTTCTTTATTTCTGCCAAACAAAAAACTAATTCAAGCTTGAGATGTATAAATAAATGTCTATATTTATTTCAATAGTTTGAATACTAATATATTAATAGTGAATAAATGAATAGTAGAAGTGATACATCGATTTTAAAAATGTTTATTCTTTAAAACAATAAATAAAAATGACCACTATATTAACACAATATTAGAGCTCTTACCACTGAGAAATGCTAGATTCTTGAAAGCCCTTAACTTACACTGAAGCAGATTAAAGACTATAAAATCATGGTCAATTGGATATTGATTCTAATCTGTAAACTAGCTCCAAACACACTTTAACAATCCGTCACTGATGCCAGAGGGAGCAACTACTTGAAATGTAGACAAATGAGTGCTGTGTCTCTGTAAAGCCCACCGTCGTCTGGCATTAGTCACCGTGCAACAGCATGAGGGTAGTTCAATCACCATGGCTTGGCTTTCTAAACCAAATGGATGCTGTGTACGCAGGCAGCCCTTTGCCTCCGATTTGATATCATTTATTACGAATGAGGTAATTAACGAGCCCATTAATTTATAAAAATATCGCCTTTCTGAGGCTTTGCTACAGGCCTGAGAGGAGTAAAGAATGACTTTGCTTTGTAGTGGGAACTTGAAACTGTGTGAGGTCATTTTACCCACAGTAAAAGTTTCTCTGTGTGTGTGTGTGTTTGTGTTTCAGTGTATTATCCTTTGTGATTGAAGCATCATGGTCAAATGTACTGCAGCTGAAAAAGTATCTTAATGGTATTTGGGCAGGCACGTTTCAAGGCGGGCATACATGCATTTGTTATTGGCTTTTGGACAAAGTTAACCTTAAGGAAGCCAGTCGACTGAATGTCAAGTCTTTCGGCATAGACCTTTTTAAATGTCACTGCTATATATTTTGGCCTTATGTAATACAAAAGACAAGAGGGAGCAAAAGGACAGATGGTGCTTCTTCAGCCAATGAACCAAATGACATAGCTCAGCATGGGATCATTTGGGCTCCAGGGTTTCAGACTCCTGCTGTTCTTTTAATGTAACACACACACACACACACACACACACACACACACACACACACACACACACAAACACACACACATCTAGTTTGTAAAGAGATTGGTCTAACACAATACATACAATCATACATTTCATCATGAATGTGCTGTTAGGAACAACAAATTAACACTACAGTATAATAAAACAAAGGAAAGAAAATTGCACACAGGCAGTAACCTGAGCTTAGGATCAAACGGAGAAGCGTGGAGCTGTGAGGCAACGACGCTACCTGTCAGCCCTGTACCAAGACGCTGACAAACAACTCAACCATATGGAAAATTGAGGGATCTTTTTCCTTCTATTAAATAAGAAATGTCTACACACACACACACGCACACACACTTTGAATCATTTCACACACCACCAGTGTGGGCACAAAGCTCAACCTGACACATTAAACAGTACATTAAATAAACCATGCCACTTTATTAGAGTAATGCCTACACTGGACCATCAAAACACATTCATAAGCATCGCATTATAATTCCATGAAGCAATACATAAGCCATGTCAAAATACATTAGATGACATAAATGTTTAATGTATTTGACTTTTCAAAATATTTGACTCAGTTTTCCATATGGTTGAATGGTCCAGCCTAAGCTCGGGTTACTGCCTGTGTGAAATCTGACAATTTTCTCCCTGTCCTTCTGAGTTTCCGCTATGTTCTGTGGTTTTTCCCAACTCCCAAAAAACATACCAGTAGTTCAAGCATTGACTTAAAATCACCTCTAGGTGTGAATGAATGTGTGACTGTGTGGATTCTAGTTCTCTGCTTCATCCAGCGTGTATTCCTGCCTCATGCCCAGGATACCAGAGGACAGGCTCCAAATACTTTAACTCTGACCAGGATGAGATGGATACTAGAGAGGAATGAATGTCTGAGATGGTTGTACCTGTTTCTTTTATGCTACTGTATTGTTAATTCACCTTTACTAACACCACATTCATGAGGTAGTGTATATACTGCACTGCAAAAAAATCTTATGAAGTGTTTTAAGCCCTCATAATAATTTGGGATTGAATATTTTTATAACACTGAATATATAACACTGTTATGAAACATTAATGGATACCTTGACTACTACTGAATGCTTAATGAAGTCTGTAATGACAAATGAGTAACTTTTCAATATGTTGAACAGTAAAATCCTGCTGTCTCTTTTTGCATGTAAAGTCAAATTCATACGCCGGGTTTCAAAGACTGGCGTTTAGTGTATTGCTTGAATTATCTGTATTGAAACGCACCAAAGATTTGAACACTGATTTTAATTTAGATGATGCCTAGTGTTGATGTATACATTCATTTTCCTGGTACCCCAATACGCTCTTATTCTTCTGTCGAAGGCATTCAGAAAAAATGTAAAATATAAATTAAGTATGAAAAATTTCACAAGATATTTTCCTACAAAGTGTTAATTTCCCCTATGTACAGAGACTCTGGAGGACAGCCTGTATAATCGATATAATCCTTTTACAAATAGCTGGTCTAATGTCTCTTGGAGAAACCATGAAATGCTTCTACAAAGCTGACTTTCTTCCTGTTGATCAAACTGAACGTATCTCAGTGCTGATCGGTGTGTTGTCTGCTTATAAGCACCATTACAAACAAACGGTAATGTGGTAGACACTTGGCACGTGAATATGAATATTCACATTCATTTACTCTAAATATTCTGCCTTTTTTCTATTTCTTGACCATTTTCGACTAGTTTTTTCAATGCTATCTCTAATAAATATATGAAACTAGATGTTATGATATTTAAATGGGATACATCACTTTATTTTATTTCACAGTGATAAACTCTCCGTTCCCCTTGACAGAACGTGAGTGTGCCATGTCAGCACGTCTTTCAAGCAGAAAAATGAAGTCGAGCCAAAGCGTTATTAATGTGACACGGGGGAAGGGGACAGGGCTTCCAGGGGCATCAGTTAATATCAAAGAGATCAAAATACCTACACAGCTGTCAATCATTCCAGTCATACGTCAATCTGCTCATCCGCTGTTTTCGTCGGAACAAAGAAGGTTGATCTACTGGCGTCTTTCTGTATTCCAAAATACTGATACGGACTGCCTTTCCCAAATTCCTTCACACCCCACTGTTTGCTCTAGTGGGAATCTTAAACATCTTATTGTGGGCTGAGATGTAAATAAATTCTCATGTCATGCTCCAACTGTGAAAGCACTCAATGAATGACCCTTTGTTCACTTCCCTCCAGCATGTAGTGTTAAAAAACAAAGGTGTACCTGAATTTAATGGCCCAGTGAGCCATAATTTTATTGCCAGATGCCTGAAAGCCAACATCCAAGAGTGCTAATAAGACTTGTGCTTACATGAGGGTCACTGAACTGCCGGCAGTGAGAAGAAAATAGCTCTTGGCCCGTATCCAACAAGACAATATGGATGACGCTTTTAGCTTACGCCCGCCACCTCTTCATCAACACCTCCTGCTGAGAGAGTGCAGTCTTACACCTGAACACAAATTTCCCTTTGTGCCAGGGGTCGCAACCTTCTACCTAACTCATTTAACCTCCTGCCCTACTGCACTTGGAGGAGTGGAGGCATTAGTCAAATGGCTCTGGAGATTCAGCGGATCTGTTCCTGATGTGCTGTGCGAAGCCTCGGCGCTATCAGGTATTACATCTCTGCCACTCAGAAACAACGGATGAGCAATCCAATTTCACACGGGCGTGAATACAGCCGGCCTGACGCCAGCTGTGGAAGCGCTGTCAGTGTGGAGCCGTTCTTACCGCCAAGGATGAAAGAAATTTGAGAAAGGAGAAAAAGAGTGGAGGGGAGAGAGCGAGAGCGAGAGAGAGAGAGAGAGAGAGAAGAGAGAAAGTGATGGGCAGAGAAAAAGGCAGACCTACACAGACAGACATGCTGCCCATAAGGCACATCTCTTATTTCTACAGCTGTAAGGATTGTCAGGTCCACTACACAGCCAGGGAAGAGGAACAAGTGCTTCAAGAACAAGTCTGTTCCTGGCACTATGTTGAGAGTTTTAGGACAACGTCTTTGTACTTCACTCTGCACTTGGCTCAGGATTGTCTGTTTGTACAATGTAATGCAAATAGCAATCTCTCTCAGTGTCATTCCCCTCGAGACCTCCTTAACCAACAAAAGTCCCAAGCAAGTTGGAGCCACTAGAACTTTAGTCCTCCGCTTTCACATTACGAATTCTGCACAGTCACTGCGGCCACAGAAGAGCCGCTGTGTCTCACTGAGAAGCTTTTGTCTACTGTATTGTATTACTGACTAGCTGAAGAACAAGCTCCCAGATTCCTGTCTTTTTTTTCCCCTTTTACATGAAAGTAGCTTTGACGTGCATCATCAGACGCCCACGCTGATCGGCTTGCCTTCAGTCTCTTGGCCCTTCCATGAAATCCTTGCTGTGCGCTTTATTAAGTGCAGAGGTTTGCATATTTAGATCCAACATTGCTGCATGGATGTGCGGTAGGGTATGCACTTCCCACGCACTCCCCCAAGGCTTTAACCTTCTGTTCAGAGCTACTGTCCAAATCAGTCCCATCATGTTTTATTAAAATTCACAAGAACAACCAAAGCCATGGCTGATACCTCCAGCTTTGTGTGAGTTTTGTTCTCTTTTTCTTGCTACATTTTGTGTGCATCTTTCTGTTCCTGAATCTATCCTCCTTGTTTAATAAAAAAAAAAACACACCATAGAAATGACATTCATTTGCCCATAGATTACAGCTTGACTTATTGTCCTGTACCGAGCAAGAAGATAAAACTTTTGGGCAAAACATAAAAAGGCTTGATGGGAAAAATGGGATTGATTTTATAGAGACGTTGAGCATCCACTCTGCATTAAGTGCAAAATGCGAGCAGATCAGAAATTCCATATATCAAGCCCACGATTGCTGTTGACTTTAGCTATGTGATAAAATCCACCTAATCCCTCAAAGAGTAACATTTATACAGAGCAAAGCAAGAAATGTTTGCCTTCAGATGTTCCCTGAGGAAAAGTATCACTTTTATAAATTGACTTACACAAAATGGAGCAAATATGAATCGACTTTATGTTGCCTAAACCCTCAATTGTACAAGCTGAAATTGTGAGAATGCTTCCTTTTTTTTTCATATCATGTTTATTCTTTGGGCTGAAGAGCACTCACACCTTACTGTACCTCGATTCAGCTTTAGCAAATACTTAGCAGTTAAGTATTGTTAAAGTGTTAAATAGGAAAGACACATTTCTGACATGTTGCCAAGGATTTCAGCTCCCAGAGCCAATGAGCTCTCTGCAAACACCGGACTGACTGGTGCTTGTTAAAACGAAGGAGGAAAAAAAAAATAGAAAGTGTTTCTATGTGCCATCAGAAGACCTCACCAATGGACTTAAGGTCTCAAGCTGTGTTCAGTGCTCTTAAGATCTCCGGATCCGATCAAACACGTGCAGTGCAACGGCAAAAAAATACCCCTAACCTAACACAGGTGACCTTTGTAAAGATTTCGTGGTACAATTACCTTGGCAAATGAAGGATGGATTAACTGATATTACACAGACACAGTCTGCAGGGTAGGATCATCTTTAATCAGTGGAACATGACATGACAATCTGAAGAGAAAATGAGATTCTGTCAGAGCTGTTCAAACCTTATGACTGTTTTATTTCGGGGGGGAGAAAATAGGGCTCATAATGATATATTAGAAAATGGGGGAAGGGGCTAATCTTGGATTTAGCTTAAAATAGAATAATAGCACTTTTATTCGCACAGGGTTACCTCAAGTGAAGTGCAAACTTTAAAACAAAGCCTGGATCTAAATGTCTAGACGTCCCCAAGGCTAATTACAGCACCTGCTCACACAAAGCTGGAGATGTTCAGCTTCAGGAACTGCTCAGGTTTGTGAGGCTGTAGCCCAGGAACACTGAGTGTAATGCTGGAAAACACCATGGATATCAATCTATTATAGGGCACTACACACACACACACACACACACACACACACACACACACGTCTAGCGACGATTTTACATAGTCAATTTTCATTCATGAGGACCCAAAGAAAACCCAAACAGACAGACAAAGATCCATGTGCAAAAGTTGTGCACAGACAGTAACCTGATCTCAGGATCGAAGCAGCGATCATAGAGCCGTCAGGCATCAACGCTACCAGCTGAGCCACGTTATCAAGTCAGCTCTGTTATGAAACAAAGATCTGAGCGCTGTGCGGCAAACGGACTGAGCCGCGACCATAAACGTGTTCGTGTTTCTCATAATCAACATATGAATAGTAAATGAAGTTTTAAGGTCAGCAGGATAAGAATTGGGAATAGGGTTTCTCTGCACATTAATATTTCATGCTCGTGACGAGCTGTAGATCCGATGCCACACACGTGACTCTGAAAGATCTAAATGACATAAGAGGCTAATGACTCAAGGGTGCAGAACTGTGCAGAAGTGTACTTCAATTTATCCTCTTCTCCTGTCAGGAAAAAACATACAAACAGTTAATCTGTATTAGTAGCAGATCTGTATTATGTGATGCAATATAACAGGAGAATATCTGAACACACTGTGGTTGTGTTAATAGGTTAATTAATGGGTTGTTGTAGCACAAATGTGGTTTTAAGAGATCTTACGTTCTCCATTTTTTATACAGTACCAATATAAGTGCGGTGAGTATTCAGTGATAACTGATACTGAGGTCATCCTGAATTGGCTCTGTGCACGTTTCTGTCATTAAGTTATTTGAATAATCACAGTGTGTAGTGACAGCGCTAAGATAATTAGTGATATTTGTGAGACTGTGATGTGTTAGTCATTATACTTCCTGGTCAGCCCTCATTTTACTACTTAGATGTGACACAGATCTGGTGTTTCTTTTGTTTGTTTTTTTTCTACTGAGCTCAAAAAATTAAATTTCGTATCACATTTGCGCCACTTTCCTATGTGGTCCTACATGAGACGGCTCTAATTATTATTCATGTGGCCATGTTTTAACATCCCACATTTCTGCACATGTGTAGAACAATGCTTTTATATGCTGGTGGTGGTGGCGGTGTATCAGAAGCAGCTTTTCTCACCTATGTAGTGCAAGTAATAGCTGCAAAAACAGCTAAAGCAAAGCATCTGCCCTTTTTGCCCTAATCATAAAAACTGACAAGCTGTCACCCAACTTCCAAAACATATAATCTTTGCAACAAAGCCGTGCGCTGCCATTTTTTTCAGTGAAAAAAAAAAGAATATATATAATTGTTGTTTATTTGGAATGCCAATCCCGCACTGTATTGATCTAGAAGATGTAGATTAGACACCTGCAGAGTTCATGCAGTGTCTCCAACAATATTTTAAAGGTTGATTTGAAAGAAAACAGTTAAAAAAACAGCTTTTTAGACCAGCGTACGTCTTGCATGTATAAAAATTAAGGCTGAAAAATCCAATTTGTGGCTGTTTTTTTTGTGCGCTTCATTGAATTTCTTTCATATGTCACATCCCACAGCAGTGTTTAATGACTCAGATGAAAGTAGACGCTCAGGGATTTTTTTTTTCATAAGCATTTCTGTTTTTAGCCTAGAAGGGACAATATTTTCCCTGGTGGTCTGGCAGAAGGACCCCATACTCTCAGTGTCGCAGCCTGGGTTCAGTTCCTAGACAGGAAACCACTGAGGGATTAACTCTGAGTGCCAATCCCAAGCCTGGTTAAAATGGGAAGGTTGCGTCAGGAAAAGCATCGAGCCTAAAACCTGTACCAAAGTCAAATATGCGAATTGGATGGTCCGCTATGGTCACCCCAATCTAGGGATAATCTATTCATATAAAATTGCCAAAAAAACCCAACAATAGACCTTTTTTTTCCCACAAATCTTCAAAGTAAATGAGTCCCAAACCCAGTTCTGCTCTCTGAGATGCCCGAAGTGGTTGTTTATAAGCACAAAATTATTCATTTGTTTATACTGATTGAAAATGTCTATTATGTTGATCCCACTATTCGGGTAAAAGAAAAAAAAAAGGAAAAAAAAATTAATAAAGAAAAAAAATAAATAAAAGATAAATAAAACTTCTAGATTTTGGAATTTTATTCCTCCTTGTAGAAAAAAAGGTTGCTTGCAGACATTAATGAATCTGATGGTTGTAGTTGCTAAGAAAGATGTATTTAGAGCCAAAGCTACATAAAGTATATATATATTTTTTTGTTTTACACCAAATGAATAATAATGGTGTAGTAACACAGTGTCATGATTCAGCCCGGACTTTTGGCCATGTGCTTTTGTTGTTCTTCGTCACGTGTCTGCCCCGCCTTTGTCTGCTCCTCCCTGTCACCACACCTGCTCCTTATTGTCATCATTGTCTGTATTGTATTTAAGTTAGCCGCGTTGCTGAGTGCAGCGCGGATCATTAGTTACGTTTCCCCTCGTCATGTCTAGTCCTTGTTAAATGTTGTCATTCGTATTGTTTCAGTTATTGTCATTTCTGTCTATGTCTTATTTGTTTATTAAACCCCCCTCTTTTGAAGCTATCCTGCGTACGGGTCTGTCTCCTTCCGTCCCCGGTTGTGACAGAATGATCCGCCAGAAAACCCAGCAGACCCAGCAGGATAGCTTCCAGCTCGGACCGGCTTTTTATCTTCCTCTTCCCCTGGACTGTTCCGCCAGTCCTTTTTTCTTTTTTCGGTGACATCGCTCCGCCCTTTTTCCGGTGAGGGACGCCGCTCCACTTTCGGTTCTGTCCGAAGCGGTCGTCGCCTCACTTCCTTCGCGGAGGATGTCACCAAATTGTTTTTGCTCCTTTTTTGTTTTTTGGTGCCCTGCGGCATCGCCCCGCCTTTTTTTTTCAGTGAAGGACGTCGCTCCAGTTCCGGTTCCGTCCGAGGAGGGCGTCGCTTCACTTCTTCCGCGGGGGGTGCTGCAGGCCCAGGGCGATGGGCCTTCCCACCCTCCCACCCTTGGTCATCAGGACGAGTGTCTGGCTGCGGTGTGTCGGGGTTGCGTTCGGCCCTTCAGCTCGGCGGTGGATATCGCTCGGCCCTTCAGCTCGGCTGTGACGTCATTCGGCCCTTCAGCTCGGCTGAGGATATCGCTCGGCCCTTCAGCTCGGCCATGGAAGTCGCGTGGCCCTTCTGCTCGGCTGAGGACGTCGCTCGGCCCTTCTGCTCGGCTGTGGACGTCGTTCGGCCCCTCTGCTCGGCTGAGGACGTCGCTCGGCCCTCGCTGCTGTGCCGCCGTGAGCCTTGCTCCCCCCGCTTGCCTCGCCGGGTGCCTTACTCCCCCCACCGGCCTCGCCGTGTGCCTTGCTCCCCCCACCGGCCTCGCCGTGTGCCTTACTCCTCCCATCTGCCTTCGCCGTGTTCCTCGTTCCCCCATCTGCCTTCGCCGTGTTCCTCGTTCCCCCATCTGCCTTCGCCGTGTTCCTTGCTCCCCCCATCTGCCTTCGCCATGTGCCTCGCCCCCCCTCCTGGACTCTGCCAGGGTTTGGCGCTTCGGGAGCCGCGCCTTTGGGGGGGGGGGTTCTGTCATGATTCAGCCCGGACTTTTGGCCATGTGCTTTTGTTGTTCTTCGTCACGTGTCTGCCCCGCCTTTGTCTGCTCCTCCCTGTCACCACACCTGCTCCTTATTGTCATCATTGTCTGTATTGTATTTAAGTTAGCCGCGTTGCTGAGTGCAGCGCGGATCATTAGTTACGTTTCCCCTCGTCATGTCTAGTCCTTGTTAAATGTTGTCATTCGTATTGTTTCAGTTATTGTCATTTCTGTCTATGTCTTATTTGTTTATTAAACCCCCCTCTTTTGAAGCTATCCTGCGTACGGGTCTGTCTCCTTCCGTCCCCGGTTGTGACACACAGTATGTAGAAGTGTACTATAGGATTTGCGACACAACCCTGTTATATATATATATATATATATATATATATATATATCAAGATGACTGTCGCAGTTACTGTGTACCAGAAGAAAGAGGAAAAGCTCTAAATAAGGATTCGGTTTTTTGATCTAACGTTCAGCCGTTTAGCTCTCAGGATACAAAAAATTTAATGGGGAGAAGCGAAAAAATACAGTATGTGAGGGACTGTGGGATAGTGAGCGGCTATAAAAAGCAGGTGGCAGCTTCATAAAAGCAGTGGCCAATAAGACAAAAGACATCTTCCTACATTCAGTATGCAGTTGTGTCCCTTCACATCGTGCTGCCTTCATGTGCTGTAGTTCAGGGACGACTTTAATAGCCGTAGTATCTGGTTCGTCTAAGGAACAAAAATATTACAAACAAGACAAAAAGCCTGCATGACATTTGAGAGAGAATGTGTGTCACTGAATGACATACAATAAATAAGGAATATTTTAACTTCACAATCCTATCATTCCAGGACAAAAAGTCAGAATGTCTTTTTTAAGACTAAATATACACGAGAGCAGCCGTGAGCGATGAGACACTGGCGAAGATAGCAGGAGATATTTGTGTTTTTGTGCTGTGGATACGTTTCTTTACTAAGTTCTGGATGAAGAGAATGGTCCGAGCCAGCGATGAAGACGAGACAGTGAGGATAAAGGAAAAAGCTTTGCCCTCACACTCTGTGCACCTCCAGGACTAGTTATTGCAGCGAGTCCTAGCTCTAGCTAGCTAACTAAAATATAGTGAGCATAAACATTTTAATGCAGTGACATTTCTGATTTGCTTTCATTTCTGCATTTTCCCTGTATTCATTTCTTCATCCTGTCAAAAACCTTTCTAGCTAAAACCACAAGAGAGGATAAAATACCCAGAATCAGGCAAGCCAAGAGCTCAAATCACTCGATGCAGCCAAGTTTAAAGTACACATAAATGTAGTCACTAGAGGGCTATCATGACTTTGCTAGCTCAAGAACCTCTCATCAAGAAACTCTCCAACAAGAATAAATCTTCCACCAATCACTAGTTTACACCTCATATATTCAACAGGGAAAAAGCTCCAACTCCATCAATCCTTAATTCTTTTTTTTTCTCTTATTGTAGTATCACGTGAACACGTGTATCCTTTCTGAGTTGGCGTCTACTGCATACAGACAAATTCCCAACTAATTCCAGCACATCAGCCCTGCCACTGACTGTGAATAACTATAACAGGATTGTCAGGGTGACTCTCTTCTTTATATTACACACTACCTCGCTCTTACACGCTGTAGTGTTAAGTAGATAAACAAATAAAGGTATGGCATGAATATTCACATATTTCCAGAAGTCGAAGAGGACACGTGGAAAACTTATTACTTTATAAGTGTAACTGTGTAATGCACCGATTAAAGCTGAGGTAATCATTTGTGTCTCTGAGGAGAAGCCATGTGGGTTTTTCCACTCGTGCGGCACCGCAATGTGCGTGATGCCAGTTTATCTTTACCACTGAGAGGGGCTCTTATATTATAGAGCAGTGGCAGGAATGACAGGAGAAACGTCACCACTCAGTATTCATCCAACCTAAGCTTTTTTTTTTTTTTAATCATCACAGTTTTAAAATGGTTCTCCCAAACACTGTGCCTCAAAGATTAGTAGGAGTTTTTTATTAACGTGTGTATACAGGGCTTTTTTTAAACCCTCAGCAGACCTTGACAGGATGAAAATGCTCTGATTTGATCCTTCATTCACGGCTTTCTGAAGCTTCCTGCTCAGCAATCTTTTATTTATTTTTTATTCCTGGTCCGTCTTTGGAGATGCAGATTAGAGTTTACGATGCATTTTAAATGACTGAATGATGACGCTGGTTTGGCAGCACAATTGATATGAATTGCTCTTTGCCTCGTTCTCGGTAAATCTTCACTAAAATGTCATCAAGAGTGAGGAGTTTACTCATCCTGATCTGAACATCAGCTCTGAGCTGAATCGGGTCGGCGCTTTAATACAGTCACGAGCTGAAAGGCTGGCTAATGATTAGAAAACAGCCTTATCTTTAAATGATTTTTAAATACATAAGTATGGCACTGAAATTGGATTCAGGCTGTGCTAATTAAAAAGTATTCATCTCCAATGATGCTGGGAATGATGATGGTCTTTCTCTTTATCTGCATGCATTAGGAAATAGCATGTCAAAACGTGAGCAGATTTTGATTCACATGACAGGAGCGAAGCAGTCAAAATGGCTAAGCATACAGAGGACTGGCTTGTAGCCAGATAAAATGGCGTGGCGTTTCGTACTGTAGCATGAGTAGGCAAAACGAATTAAACAAATAAGCATTTCTATGAAACATACAAAAAAAAAACAACACACTTTTGGATTTTTTTTATTGTACTAAATACTCAACTAAATAAAAACTTTCTACAAAAGAAGACAGTTTTCCGCTGCTTTTAAGATTAAAATGCACTTTGGGGGGGAAAAAAAAAGCAAAAATCTTTGCTTTTACTTCCTAGAAAATTCTGCAGTCTTCCTGAGTGAAAATGAGACTGCTTGCGTCCCATAGCGGCAGATATTTCAATAAATCTAAATTGCTAGACATCACTATAAATCTAATCAATCCAAAATCAACTAATCAACTAGTTACAGCACCGTGCCATGGATATCGTTCTGGAAAATCACATGAAGCCTTTTTTTTTCTCCCAGCAGACCACATTCGTGTTTAAAAGGGCTAATTGTGTTACTGGATAAACAGTAACAGAGCTACTCATTCTGCAGCCTCAATCGCAGCTACAGACTGTGCCAAGCCATTTCACTGTGCTGTAAATGCCACAAGACACCCATTCAGAACAGCAACAAACACTCAGCGGCAACAATTGTGTAAAACATGCATAGCTAAGACTGCTTATAGCTCCAAAAGGTATAGACAGCCCAACAGACAGTCATTTGAATCGAGAATGGCTCGGTCCCAAAATAAGTCATAAAAAATATGTGACTTTCAGCACAATGAAATGTTCTGCAGTGGAGGTATAACAGCCTGGAATAAAAAAAAATCTAGGTTTTTCCGCAAGTAATATATATATATATATATATATATATATATATATATATATATATATATATATAGGGCTGTCAAGTGTCACGCACTGAGAGTGACAGTCACTCTCAGTCACGCTCTCCCACCACACATCGTATTTCTCACACAGAAAAACTTACTATTTATCATATATTTAATAAGCCGCAGCGCCCAATATGTATCAGTCTGCACCGCTGTCTCTATGGAACCGGGCAGGAATCAAGCGCGTCTCCCCTGGAGTTCTTAGTCGAGCCTGACACTTACTGTATCAGAACGCAACAACCAATAAAAAAAAACATATTCATTAGAGAAGGTATTTTCGATGGTCGGTTTGAACAGAACCTCAACACGGAACAGCTTGTCTCTGGACGGGACATTGTCGGGACGGGACGTTTATGCAATCAGCCAATTATGTAGCAGAAGCACAGAGAAAGAAAGAAAAAATCAGTTCAGGTCAAAATCTTCAGTTCATATTCATATCAATCATCAGAATGCAAAAAAAGTCTGAGCTGTGTGAGTTTAACCGTGGCATGGTTGTTGGTAACAGATGGGCCGAATGGGTTTGAGTATTTTTAGACGCTGCTGATCTTCTGGGATTTTTCACATAACAGTCTCTAGAGTTTACACAGAATAATGTGAGAAACAAAACAGTTCTGTGGGGGGAAAATCCTTGTTGATAAGAGAGAAGAATGCATTTATCTGATGAGTTTAAGCTGCCAGGGAAATTATAGTAACAAAACGAATCAGTCTTCATAACCG